>NW_022992136.1:0-30581 GCF_902827175.1 Gymnodraco acuticeps | reverse complement strand
TCGTTATGACATCATCAAGTTGCCAAAATCTGATCAGCTCATTTTCAGACAGGTTTTTATAGAAATGGATCAGGACAAACATTTCATTTCCCCCCCCCCTCCTCTTCCTCCTCTCTTCCGCCTCTTTCGTCATATTTGTATTGCACAAAGTAAATAAGGAAGTATTTCATCAGACTCTAAGAATGTAAATCATCAACTCCTCACTTATTGTTCACAGCTCGATTTCACGTTTCCAAACATTGACTTTCCTGTTTGCTCTCGAGCACTTCCTCCTCGCTGATTAGACGTTATTAAAAACTGAGCAACGAGACAAAGCAGAGACACGAACATATTTAAAACGTGTTCTGCTTTGAAAGAAATGTTTTAACTAGAGCAGGAGAAGACAAATGGATTAGATGTCAAATGTAAAATGTATTTGCCACACACACACACACACACACACACACACACACACACACACACACACACACACACACACACACACACACACACACACACACACACACACACACACACACACACACACACACACACACACCACACACACACCACACACACACACACACACACACCACACACACACACACACACACACACACACACACACACACACACACACACACACACACACACACACACACACACACACACACACACACACACACAAAGTGGTAAAGTGTAGCTGTAAGTAATGTATTTTTACCATTCAAAAAGTGATTGAGGTTTTCAAATTAAGCTTTACATCTGATGTCATGTAAGTGCAGCATTGAAATATAATATTATGAATGAGGAAGAACATACATTCACTCGTTTTGCAAACATACAAGCTTCTCTATTATGCATGCTCTAACTTTACTGTTAAATGGCCTTGAAGCACGCACACTGCTGTTTGTTCAGGATGTCATTTGCTTACAGTTACACACACTCAAACACACACACACACACACACACCATTCCCATGATAATGATGTAATGTCATACACTGCCAAGCATCTCAACTGTCTCCTGAGACTGAGAGACAAACATAGAGAGAGAGGTATTTTCTATATATAAACAACATGATGTCAGCCTATTACACACACCTGTTCTATAGAGTGATGCTGGGTAGACGGTCACATGACTTCAAGTCCCCACCGCTAAGCTAAAGGTGGCTAATGTTGGGCTATAAAGGAACTACAGCACGGTCACATGACTTCACGTCACCACCGCTAAGCTAAAGGTGGCTAATGTTGGGCTTTAAAGGAACTACAGCACGGTCACATGACTTCACGTCACCACCGCTAAGCTAAAGGTGGCTAATGTTGGGCTATAAAGGAACTACAACACGGTCACATGACTTCACGTCACCACCGCTAAGCTAAAGGAGGCTAATGTTGGGCTATAAAGGAACTACAGCACGGTCACATGACTTCACGTCACCACCGCTAAGCTAAAGGAGGCTAATGTTGGGCTATAAAGGAACTACAGCACGGTCACATGACTTCAAGTCCCCACCGCTAAGCTAAAGGAGGCTAATGTTGGGCTATAAAGGAACTACAGCACGGTCACATGACTTCAAGTCCCCACCGCTAAGCTAAAGGTGGCTAATGTTGGGCTTTAAAGGAACTACAGCACGGTCACATGACTTCACGTCACCACCGCTAAGCTAAAGGAGGCTAATGTTGGGCTATAAAGGAACTACAGCACGGTCACATGACTTCACGTCACCACCGCTAAGCTAAAGGAGGCTAATGTTGGGCTATAAAGGAACTACAGCACGGTCACATGACTTCAAGTCCCCACCGCTAAGCTAAAGGAGGCTAATGTTGGGCTATAAAGGAACTACAGCACGGTCACATGACTTCAAGTCCCCACCGCTAAGCTAAAGGTGGCTAATGTTGGGCTTTAAAGGAACTACAGCACGGTCACATGACTTCAAGTCCCCACCGCTAAGCTAAAGGAGGCTAATGTTGGGCTATAAAGGAACTACAGCACGGTCACATGACTTCAAGTCCCCACCGCTAAGCTAAAGGTGGCTAATGTTGGGCTTTAAAGGAACTACAGCACGGTCACATGACTTCACGTCACCACCGCTAAGCTAAAGGTGGCTAATGTTGGGCTATAAAGGAACTACAGCACGGTCACATGACTTCACGTCACCACCGCTAAGCTAAAGGAGGCTAATGTTGGGCTATAAAGGAACTACAGCACGGTCACATGACTTCACGTCACCACCGCTAAGCTAAAGGCGGCTACTGTTGGGCTATAAAGGAACTGCAGCACGGTCACATGACTTCACGTCACCACCGCTAAGCTAATGGCGGCTAATGTTGGGCTATAAAGGAAATACAGCACGGTCACATGGTTTTAGGACTAATTCCACTCTATTGTTATAGTTAGACTGACCTAACATCCATCTATCCAATGTCTCTTGTTGTCAAAACGCTAAACAAACGCTAAACACTGTAAACTGTTGTCCATAGAAAATCAAAACAGAGGATTACAGAGCACATATTGGAGCTGCAGCAGAACATAAGAAAAGCTCTTTAAAATCAGATGGACTTTAGGAATGTCCACTGTGAGAAGTGCCTCACCCAACATAATTTCAACGGTTGTCCAAACACGTTTAAAAAAATGCAGGAGATCACACAAACACACAGACCCGCATATTTGGACTGGGCAGGGCTGGAGAGGAATGTTAGATATTGAGCTTTGAGCGTTTGTTACGGAGGTATGCGGCTCACAGCTGTTTAGGATCAAAATACATTGATGAGGAAACAACTGTGAGATCCTGGAGGGGTTTGAAATGCTAACGGTGTAATAACAACGGTCCTGGTTTGAGTAACACCGACAAACGTGACAAAACTACTTGAAAAAGCGTCAGATAGTAAGATGTACCGCTGAGGCTAAGAGTCCTTAGTTTGGCAGATATCTGGTTGTATCTTCAAGGACATCATGGTAATTACAAACCTAATATCAATCCTAACAATGGTCGAAGAGAGAGCCTTCTGTCTATTTTAAGGAAGTGAATATTAAGGAGCTAGATGTGAATTCAAACTGTCGGGACATCTAACCAGAGAAGGATGTTACAGTGATATATATATATACTTAAATGAGACTTAATGATACATTTCTACAATAATACCGAGTCGTCGCAGACTGTTTACTCGCTTAAAGACACATTCATTGGATTCGGCTCTTGGTGGATTTTAATATCAGAACCTTAAGGAAGCCCTCCTATAGTAAGAGATATTTCACTACAAGCTAAACATGTGGACCTTAAGGTGGCGCAATAATTAAATAAACACAGATTGAACCTCTGAGGATCTTGAATGTCTGAAGAAACTGTCGTGGGAATCCATGCAAAACATTCCTGACGTCATTCTTGGAATAAAAGGTTAAAAAAACGTAGGGAAGATTAAATTAAAGGTGCGGTAGGTCATTTTGGAGAAACCAGCTCGAGTGCGCTAGAATTTGAAAATACACAACCGGAACACATCTGCCCCTCCTCCAACACACACGAACGCGCACATGACCAATGAGGGTACGAGATGGAAGGCTGACAGGCAGGTAGGCCATCCAGTTACTTTAGCCGGGCCGGCTCAGATGATTGGTCGTCCTTTTTACAGCGCCACAGTTTCCACAGATGACGTTTTTTTATGGATTTGTTGTCAAAGCACTTCAGATATTCATTGCTCTCGGGATGTTAAGAGCATTCCATGGAATATAACAACAAGTGTATCTCGGGCCGGTTTCTCAAACTTACCTACCCCACCATTAATGAGTTTTTCAACCTACACTAGTTACTACACACATTTCCAACCCAAAAAGTGCACCATTAATATCTTTAGGATCAAATATACGACTTAAACTCGGGAGAATACCACAACATGAGTTGAATTGTCACATTATTAAGTCGCGTTTGGACTTTTTTAAACCTCCAGGGAACTGCTCACAGACACCGTGAGGGTTTCACAGCCCAAAGAGTGGGAAGGGCAGCGGAGGAAAAGATCAAAACAGGTGAACATTAACCTGCTTTTCACAGGAAGCTAAAGAGGGAGTGTGTGATAAAACATGTGCCCTTTACACCCATCATTATTTGTAACTCTTTCCTGCTCTATCTTGTTCCTGCTGCGAGACCTAGATTAATAACGTGTTCTTATCTTATCCTTTCTTAGTCCAGGGTGTGGCCTGTGTGAGAGCGTTGAGGATTGAGATAAAGTCCTGTTCTTGTGTTATGGTGTGTTTCTCTTGTAAACCCATTCGAGCAGGTTATTCATTGATACAACTCAGGAATGTGGAAACATAAATCAATCAAAAGATAGTTTGTACAAGCTTTCTCTTCATTTTGTTTATCAACTATTTGCATTCTTCCGGTAATATTGACTAGTGCAATAATCAAATCGTAGTAAGCAAACAAGACTTAACAAAAGACTTAAAAATCCTCTCATCACAAATAGTTTTCCCTACTTCAGCTTTTTATATTTATCTTTCTGATGGTTTCTGTTTTTACATTTCTTCTCTCAACGTACCGACACATCTCAACTTAATTAAACACCACTTTTCCTTCACCTCCTTTCTTTTATCTCAAACTTTCTCTCTCTTCTCTTCAGGTCCGAGGCCACACCTGCTCTCACTGTGCTGACATTATCAAAAGCTCCATGGAAAAGATACGGTTAAAGATTAACAGAAAGTACTGAGAGAGAAATGAAAGCTTACTCAGTCTAAACCAAGGACGCTGAGGATGTTACTGTAGTCAAGGCTTTGGAACACACACACACACACACACACACACACACACACACACACACACACACACACACACACACACACACACACACACACACACACACACACACACACACACACACACACACACACACACACACACACACACACACACACACACACACACACACACACACACACACACACACACACACACACACACACACACACACACACACACACACACACACACACACACACACACACACACAAAGTGGTAAAGTGTAGCTGTAAGTAATGTATTTTTACCATTCAAAAAGTGATTGAGGTTTTCAAATTAAGCTTTAGATAGTTGAAAGTGACATCCAAGCCATCTAAAAAGGTATACATTTAAATGTGAAGAATTGGAGCTCTAGAAAGTACAAATTGGGGGAAACCACTTTACCTTATCAGCTGTGTTTCATAATCATGTTTGAGTCGAAGATCCACAAATATGATAGTTTTTTTTCACCAATTGTTCTCTTGAATAAACCATTTGAACAATGTCCCGTTAGCAACAAGCTAGTAGTAGAGATAAAGTACAATAGTAACCACCACTTGTGCTTTTTTGCATATAATACAACTTCTAATCTACACTGTATCAATCCATTTAACGCACTGGTATTTCCGACATTTTCAGAAACAAGGTGTGAAAGCTATGGGTTTTATACCGAAATAAGGAGGTTTTATTCCATATATTCCAGAGGAAAACTAGCATAGCTTTCCAACTGTGTTTCATAATCATGTTTGAGTAAAAAGTGCTCCACAAAAAGGACAGTTTCCCTCACTAATGTGTCTCTTGAATAAACCATTAGAACAATGTCCCGTTAGCAACAAGCTAGTAGTAGAGATAAAGTACAATAGTAACCACCACTTATGAGCTTTTATGCATATAATAAAACTCCTAATCTGCACCGTATCAATGAAACCAGGGCAGGGCGGATAAGCTCTCAATATAAACATTAAACTTTCTAAAGGGTGAAGATAATAAAGACAGCTATTAGTCACGCTCAGGGCAAAGTTACCAGGGTTTTTATGCTCATGTAAACCAATAAGATTACATGGCATGTCACTTGTTAGATGCTTTTATCCAAAGCGACTTATATACTCAATACTGTGGACAACCCCACAGGAGCAATGTGGGGTGAAGTGTCTCACAACGACATGCTGACTGCAGTGGGACTCGCAATTGCTATCCTCTGATTCGAAGATCAGTGCACTAATCCACTGAGCCACACACCTCCAGCTTTCCCTTTCCCATGTCTTTACAAACATGCCTCACTTTCTCCGCCGACAACTCACTGTGTCCTATTTGGACTACACGAACGAGCGATATGTGGTCAGCTGAAAATAGGAGACTGAAGTTCAACTAAATATACTTGCAGATAAAAGCAATAATTAGAGAACAGATGAGAGCGCTGAGGATTGATTTAAAAGTCTTGTTCTTGTGTTATGGGTTCGTTTCTCTTGTGAAACTAGTTTGAGCTGCGTTTATTGTTATATTTAAACTTTTAGAACCATATTATTTGATCTATTTCCAACTTTTCCTTTCCCATGTCTTCTCTCCCGATGCACACAATACACATGTTCTCCACCGACAACTCACCGTTTCATTTACAATTCTTGTTCTTGGGTTTATTCCTCTTGTAAAACCACTCAAGCTGCGTTGACTGTTATGAGAGGAAAGGTGCTATATTTACATATAAAAAGCTCAAAACGTGATTTAGAAAATGTAGACCTTTAAATCTTGGTATTATTTGATTATTATAACTTGTTTAATGGTTTTTATAACTGTTTTTAACACTATTGTTTTATTTGTCTTAGAAAGCCATTAAAGCGGAATTCTATGTTACGAAAGGTGCTATTTACGCTATGTGTCCTGCTTTTATCTAAAGGGGAAGCTAAAGGCTGAGGGATGTGTAGTCAATATTTCCATGTATTGAATTTTGCATGAGTAGGAGTGGCTTTATCATTTCCCCGGCACAAACACACCACCACCATTACGCAGCGTTGTTCCAACAAACACACACATTTGCCTTCGGTGTCGGATCTCAGTTTGTTATGATTACAAGGATGGATGATCACACACATACACAAACACACAAACACACACAACACACACACATACTTGTTTTGTCTCCTAATTATGTGACCGTCTATGTTTCCATGTTATTTAATTGCTCTGTATCTTATTCAGAGACTTCCCTTAGTCAGTACACCAGGGTTTTATTCTAGAACGATATAGTCTGAGGCAGGGTCGGCTCTAGAACAAATCAAACGGGGGGGGCACACACTGCCGTCAACAACCAACACACAAACACCAACGCAACTTCAATTTAAAAAAACATGCTGTAAAGTATATTGTCTTTCACACACATTGCAGGGTGTAGTGCTATTGTATAGCGCACAGGTGCCTTGTGCATACATGCACGGTTGTGGCACGACCACCAAAACAGAAACATATGGACATAGGCCACCATATGAAAAGTGTGCAAATGTATTTAGTATCCTATCCATGTGAACATGTTTTAGGTGGGGGTGGACCTAACCTCCTCTAGGAGGGTCTGGGGGCATGCTCCCCCGGGAAGATTATTTTTAAAATATTGAAGTTAAAAGCATCAATCTGGTGCACTTTGAGAGCTAAATGAAGAGATCTATGGATAGCCTACATCTCTCAGCATCCATATGAAACAGAACTGTACACAGATTTACTTTTTCTTTATGGATATTTTACTAATCACTCCCCTTTTAAACTGTATTCTTGTGTTACTGTCCAATAGTATTTCATACCCGTTTTTCATTTATTCTCTTATTCTTTAATAACTATAATGATCATATAAAGGTGTTCCTCGCAAATACTTGTTTACATAAATGGTGACCAAACCGTTTGAGACCCACTGAGATAACTTACACTAAAGTGAACTATCTAAACACTGAGAGAGTCCTTACCTCACTGAGCTGACGTTATAAGATCCTCTCAGTCTGACAGGAGAGGACTCTCCTCCACCTTGGTGTAGAAACAGCTCTTTATATCCGTTAGCATAGCTAGCTAACCAGATGCTAACAACAACATTCCACGTTACCGCTCGCGCACTCACAAAATGCGCTCGTGCCACACACACAGAGAGCCGAGCTTGAATGAAACACAGAGACCCATGTACTTGTACTGTACTGTATATCATATTATTTTCGATGGCTTTACTGTATAATCAGTGTAACAGATGGACAGATCGCCACTGGGCTTTCATCTAAACACACAGCCACGTAATGATAACAAAACAAAGGTCGGGGGTCATTGGTCAAGCAACACACCAATCAGAGAGCAGCAGTGAGCACACCCCAGGCTGTGTTTTATATTTGTATTCTTTATTTCTGATGTATTTCACACAAAAAACTTTTGGTGGAAACGTTTTAACTTATATGATAAAAAAAATTTAAAACGGCAAAGTGGCAAGGCTGGCCCACCCTGCATTGGGGGGGCACAGTGACTCATTTGGGGGGGCATAGCCCGCGAATGACCCCCCATGACGCCGACCCTGGTCTGAGGTGATATTAGGCTTGTTTGAGACGCGTTGCGGCTCGCCTCGAAAGTAGACGAGAGTAGCCGATCGCAGCCGGGGGAGGTCTCAAAAAGCTCGCCTGAAGTCGGACAGCTCGGAGTCGGCTTCGTCTTCTTCTTCTTCTCTCGGTTTTTTGGCGGATTGCAAACAGCTTGAAGGTGCATACCGCCACCTCCGGAGTCGGCTTGACTCGGTTTGCATTTATAAAGAATGCACACATGTGTTTAATCGTTAATGTCAGATATGTACTAAGTAAATACATTTGTTCCTGCTCAAGATTATATTTAACTTTATTGTTATTGTACATATTACAGGTACTGAGACAACGAAATGCAGTTTAGCTTCTAACCAGGTGCAACAAGCAGTAAAGTGAAAAGTAATGTACACAATCTACAGAATAAAATATAGAATGAATTGAATGATGAATAAACAGTGAGGGGTATGAATACACTAGATATACACAGCAGCCTGAGAGCAGTATGAACAGTGGGTATGAATATGCTAAGATATATAAAGTATGAAAACGGTAAGCAGTGCAAGTATAGTATAAAATATATAGATATTAATTTCATGATGATAAACATTGTGGAACAATGATGAAAAATGTGAATGGATGTGGCGACGTAAAACTGACACAAAACAACAACAAACTTTTGCCAGCCAATTGGAGAGTTTCATCAGCAGCACGTGGTAAAAACCACCAATGAGCGCTCAGCTCGAGATACCAGCGAGCCGTTTCCCATCAAGCATTTCGCTTCCGCAGCCCGTGGAGAGCAACTGCGCCAACTCGCCTCGCCTCGCTCTTAAAAGGCTGCGGGCGTCTTTGTCCCGCGAAATTTCAAAGTCTCATGTGGGCGGGCCTCCAGAGCAAGTCGGACAAAATGACTAACCATCATGCAACGCACTAGCAAGACGTTGATCGCAACTGCGCAGGTCTGCGCAGGTCTTGCTTGTCTCAAACAAGCCTACTGTGTCTCTGATCTTGTTTATAAGATATATCAATTATCTCGAGAACATGGCGCCCGTATACAAGATGTCTCCTGACGTAAACAACAACGTGACGTCGGAGCTCCGTAAAACAAAGCTGTCTCTGCCGTCTGACGCTCTGTTTGATACTCAGATTTCTGGAGGAATTATAACGTTTTTTGACGAACAGAAATATAATTTTCTGGCAGTTGGCTAGACTAAACCCTGACACACTACATATGGTGCCCTGTAAACACTTGAGGGTGAATTTCCACTGTGTTGTGTCGTCTTAAATCGCACAGGAAGTGACGATAGCCGCCGTTAGCTCGCTAGCTTTGCGCTATCATATCCTTATAGACTGCTTAAGAATAAACTAAAGGGCTTTGTTGCTCCTCCAACAATGCAACGTAAATATATATAAGACATAGACCGAGTGCAAGCTCGGGGGTTTAGCAGTCTTATGGCCTTCGGGATAAAACTGACTCTTCATTTCTGTGTTAATTAACCCAAAATAAATAACGTTGGCTTCTTTTTGACACCAGTGTAATGGTACGTCACTTACTTAGTAAAAAACCCACCTGTATTATTCACTGGGGCTACAATAATGTCCATTGATCGCGTCACTTAATCATTACATAACGTAGAAGGCGGTCGTTGAGTGTTCAAAGTGTCCAGAGTTACACATTGACCTTTTTGAGTTCACCATAAGGTACTCATCGTGCATTTTGCAGTACTTTGCATTGTGTTTGCACTCAAAAGAGCACATTTAAGTACAGAAGTTTGCAAATTGAGGCACTACGACTGGGTCTATCAAACATACGTCAAGTCTAACTAATCTATAAACTAAGGCAGATTCATCAGTAGTGAAAATATGTCTTATAGTTGCAGACTTAGTTCTCCAAAGCCAAAGACACATGTGATCTCCAATAAAATAATAACTCTTGAAACACCTGCCTCGCTTGTGTGGTAGTCTTAATACTTAGCTCATTTAAAAAGGTACATTTACTCGTGTCACAGGTCTATTCTTGAGAGATTGTGGGTGTTAGGAAAGTGGATTTGAGTGCTTAGAGTAGACCACCTACTGTCTCCATGTGTGACCACTCTCATTATTATTCAAATACACATTATTTATTATTGTTCATGGGTTATTGTTTACAGGCTGGCGCTATAAGCTTCTTGCCCTTTAGATGTGTAACTGCGGATGAAATAGGATTAGAAGTGAACTGGTTCGTCTCAGTGAAGGTGAGAGTATAGCGTCATTGAGGATTAGGAATAGTCAGCAACATAAACATGAATCATCAGATCTGCAATCAGCTGGCACCAAACACAACTAATGATTATTTTCGTTCACGTCTACAATCATTCAAAGTGTCAGAAAATAATAGAAAGTGTTCATGCAAGTTTCTCACAGTCCAAGGTGGTGTTTAAATATCTTGTTTGGGGATGCAAAAAACTAAATATTCACTTTGATATGATATACAACGGAGAAAAAGCAGGACCTCTACATATTCGAGAGGGAAGTAGGATTTATTTTAAGATATTTTTGTATGAAAAATTACTTTGACAAGAAATGGATTTTCAAAATAGTTGTAAATTGTTTTCCGTTGACAAATGCGTTCACTTGAAGGCTACTTTTATTTTGAAGTCAGTTCTTGGAGGCTTTTATTCTGAAGTTAGTCTTTGGAGGCTTTTATTCTGAAGTCAGTCCTTGATTAGTTTTATTCTGAAGTAAGTACGTGGAGGCTTTTATTTTGAAGTTAGTCTTTGGTGGCTTTTATTCTGAAGTCGTTCCTTGGTGGCTTTTATTCTGAAGTTAGTCCTTGGTGGCTTTTATTCTGAAGTCGGTCCTTGGTGGCTTTTATTTTGAAGTTAGTCCTTGGTGGCTTTTATTCTGAAGTTAGTCCTTGGTGGCTTTTATTCTGAAGTCGGTCCTTGGTGGCTTTTATTTTTAAGTCAGTCCTTGGAGGCTTTTATTCTGAAGTTAGTCCTTGGTGGCTTTTATTCTGAAGTCGGTCCTTGGTGGCTTTTATTCTGAAGTAAGTTATTGGTTAATTGAATTTCAAGGTAAGTTATTAGTAGCTTTTATTTTGAAATCAGTTATTGGTTATTTTAATTTAATGGTTGTTTTTTAGTCTAGTTTTATTCTGAAGTCAGTCCTTGGAAGCTTTTATTCTGAAGTCAATTCTTGGTCTAGTTTTATTTTAGGGTAAAAAATGCCAACATCCAAAAGACTATAACAAAGCCAAAGGTACTTGAATGAAAAACAAATCTAAAAACAGTTAAATCAAAGCGCCTTTGTCATAATCATAAAGTATGATAAGGAGTGAAAGCACATCAAAAGGGCAGTGAAGCTGGAGTTGATTTTGAGTCACTTTCCAGGGTATTCCCACAAAGCTGAAACACTGAGGAGGAACAGAGCTCAAAAGGCTTACTCCCTGCAGGGCGGGGCTCGCTAGCGCTGGACTGAAGCTTTGGGATGTGGGAAAAAGGAAAAGCTCACATGGAAAAGCTCAAAACTAACTAACCACCCACACACACACACACACACACACACACACACACACACACACACACACACACACACACACACACACACACACACACACACACACACCACACACACACACACACACACACACACACACACACACACACACACACACACACACACACACACACACACACACACACACACACACACACACAGTGTTTCTGAGGTCTGCTGACAGACTCCTTCTGGTAGTCCCAACATTGAGGTTCGAGCAGCGAGGAGACGGAGCCTTTGTTGTTGCAGCTCCAAAGTTATGGAACAAATGACCCCTCCAGGTTAGACTTGCTCCAACTCTGCCTGTTTTTAAATCTCGCTTAAAAACCCACTTATTTTCCTTGTCTTTTACAGACCAGGTGACCCTTGTGCTGTAAAATGTGGTTTTTATTTATTTATTTTTTACCTTACTAGTGTTTTGTATTGTTTTGACGTCATATAGGAGAGTTCCTCAGTCGGTGGCTTCTGATCTGGTTTCATCGTCTCGTGTTTTACATTTGTTTCATGTCCTGTCTGTTTTTATGTATGTATGCTATGTTTTTATACAGTTGTTGATGTACAGCACTTTGTTCAACTCTGTTGTTTTTAAATGTGCTATAGAAATCAAATGGATTGGATTGTGAGTCATCAGCACACAGGTAGTCTGAATCACTGCCAGACGCTTAATTACTGCAGCTCCACCAGAACCGTCTGAAACTAAGTGTTTCTGCATAATCTCATTCTGCAGACAATTCAAACTAAAAGTGCTTCAGCAGACGTGAAGAGAAACACTCAGTTCTTGAGATGCTTGAGAGGAATATGGAAGTATGTTCAAACACTGACCTTTAACCAAATGTTACTATTCAGTGTCTACAGAATATGAGGATTGTGTTTAGCTAAATGTATATAACAAAAACTACAAATCTGATTAAAAATCTGTGTGCTCCACTAACCATGCATCGTCTAATTTAGCGGGAGCTAAAAACCTGCATATCAACGCTTATTTTGGTGTAGAAAGTGCGTATTATTGCATCAATGATCTGCTTTTTTACCGACATTTAAGCTTTACTCTTCAACTCCGAGATGTTTCAATTCTAGTTTACTCTTTCATTTCTACTCATGTGCAACGCCTTGTTTTGTTGTTGTTGTTGTTGTTCATAGAAACTTAAACATCAATAAAGTACCTCTTATCTTACATGTATTTCCCTCCCAATAGCCACGTACACATCAACGGGCGAATCGATAGCATCAATTCTTCCACTCATTCTCATCATTTCAAAGCTTTGATCACTTTTCAACCAAACAAAGAAGGCACTAAACATCTGAATCTTAGCGTCTACTTTCTGATAAAGATCAATAAGCTTTCCCATCACAGAGTCTGACTCGTACCACCAACATTACCAACTAAAAACCATCTGATAAACTCAATGACTCATCACTTAAACTGATATTTCAAAGATGCAATGATCAGTCGACTAATGGATAGAAAAAGTGCTTTTATTCTGATCATCAATGTATAATTCAAAGTGCTGTGTGAAGTCTCTGAAATATGGACGGTTTATGGTTTTCTAGGTTTTCTGACTGACAAAAGAAGACATTTAAAGACGTGTTGATTCTGATCAACTATGATGGTATTTTTACACAATTTCTGGATCATATATAGGCTAAACTGTTTGTTAATTGGCCCTTATGCCAAATATAATGGCGCGTTTCCACTGCAGGCCTCGCTCAGCCTCGCTCGGTTTGGTTAGGCCTTATTAGGCCCGGCTCACTTTAATGCTGCGTTTCCATTACAGTTTAGGAACTGGGGCAGTTACTATAGTAACGCAGTGTAGGCGGAGCCATGACGTCATCTTCAATGAGAGCCCCAGAAAAACAACACAGCCGTTAGCTCTTAGCACTCAGAGCACACAGCTCTTCATATCTGTTCAGAAACTAGACAAAAGTTAAACAAGTACAAACCACAGACTGCCTGTGTCATGGAGAATACAGTCGCTGGTTTATTTATGTCTGTATAGGCCGTTGTTGTGAGTGTGGACGGTCGGAGCATATATAACGTTAGCTTAGCCAAGCTCCATTTAGAAAACACGCATTTTAAAAGGGTTTTTCGCCTGCCGTCTGTCTGCAGACTCAAAGCATTAATTCATGGTTTTTACTAACCGGTATCAGTATGTTGTTACTTCGGCATCATTTTGAAACGTGTATTACAATTAATTCACGGTCAAATATGTTCATCTTGTTGTAGTTGTAGCCCCCTTGCCAGCGATTCTCTCTCTAGTTTAGCATACTCAGCCCGACTCAGCCTGGTTGTTCCTGGCCCTAGAACCA
The DNA here is from genome assembly GCF_902827175.1 of Gymnodraco acuticeps. NCBI lineage: Eukaryota > Metazoa > Chordata > Actinopteri > Perciformes > Bathydraconidae > Gymnodraco > Gymnodraco acuticeps. The sequence goes on along the minus strand of NW_022992136.1, from coordinate 16,457 downwards.
CGATTTAGTCGGGCCAGAGAAAAAGTAGCCCCGGGCCAAAACTAGGCCAAGTGGAAACGCAACCAAAAACGGGCCCCGCACGGCTCGGCACGCTAAAGCGAGCTACCCGCTGCAGTGGAAACGCGCCATAAGTGACCTGTTTCTCAGTCATCATCTAAACACCCTCCAATAGGGCTGCTCGATTATGGCAAAAATCCTAATCACGATTATTTTGGTCAATAATTGATATCACGATTATTAAATACGATTATTCATTGACTTTGAAAACATCCATTTATTGAACTTTAAACGAATAATAATTTGAACAGTATCTTTTTAATGTTGATTACCCTGAACGTATAATTCAACTGAAAAACCAATACAAACATAAATGATACATTTAAATAAATAATATCAAAATAATAATTACCAATAAACAAGATCAACAAATATTTTGGAGCGCACTTCCACAAGCTATTAAACATATATAAATGATAAATAAATATAAATTAGACTAAAATAAATTAGATCAAATATGTTGCAGTGCACTGTCACAACCTAGCAAAGCTAAATAATCGTTTTTTTCGATTATGTTGTTTTCGTAATTGTGGCAGGCCAAAATCGTAATTGCGATTAAAATACGATTAATTGCACAGCCCTCGCCTCCAATACCAGATCAGTTTGGAGACATTGGTCTGAATCTTTTGTTCTCCTCAACTATAGCTAAGGATATCCTGCTTCACTGTTGTATTTCCTAAAGTGAATATCTTTGGGACTTGAAGGGTCAAAACAGACTTTTAAAGACATCACGTTGGAGTTAAAGAAACTAGGAGGGTCACTTTCTCTATTTTCTGTCAATTAACAACAGACCAAAAAGATGGGATTTCACACATTGTTCTTGATTCACATGTCAACCTCTAGCACAGGGACGGGTGGCGCAGTGGTCTGTGCATCTGATCATCAGATCAAGGGGGAGTGCTGGGGAACTCCAGTTCGAAACCCGCTCCTGCCGCCACTGCGTCAGGCCGTTGTGTCCTTGGGCAAGACACTTCACCCGGATTTGCTCCTGTGGGTAATGTCCACAGTACATGTATAATACCAATGTGTACTTGTAAAAGCGCCTCGATGACTTCGAGGCGTGAAGATGGACGGTGTGGCGCAGTGCGCTGTGCAATGATCATCAGATCAAGGGGTGAAACCCGCCGCTGCTGCGTCTGTAAAGCCGTTGTGTCCTTGGGCAAGACACTTCACCTGAACTTGCTCCTGTGGGTATTGTCCACAGTGACCATTGCATGTATAAAACAATATGTGTAATGTAAAGCGCTTTGAGCATCTGGAAAAGCGCTATAATAAATGTAAGGAATTATTATTAGTAGGTTTTTTTAACTAGTTGAGGATATCCTGCTTCACTGTTGTATTTCCTATTAAAGTGAATATCTTTGGGAGGAACAGACATTTAAAGATATAACGTTGGAGTTAAAGACACTAGGATGGTCACTTTCACTATTTTCTGACAATTTACAGACCTGAATGATTTAAGATAAGATAAGACTTTATTCATCCCGAAGGACATTGTTGTGCCCGAGTTACAAGAATACAATAAACACAGCAGCACGATAATAAAACTATACACTAACAGTGCAGTAAAAAGAGCAATTCAATAACTACAGGAAACATAGTTAAAGTAAAATACTGTACAATGGAGTGTGTGAGTGTGTGTGTGTGTGTGTGTGTGTGTGTGTGTGTGTGTGTGTGTGTGTGTGTGTGTGTGTTGATGAAATAACTGCAGGAAACAGACGGTCACATAGTTAATGTGAATATTAGCAGTATTTAGTAGTGCAAAAACCCTAGTGGTAGTTGCGCGTTACTTATCGAAGATTATTAATAATAATATTAATATTTATATAATAATATTGCACATGTTGTATAGCAGAGTGTTTTTGTTTCATTTTATCCCTTTAACAACCCTGTAAAACAATGTAGGTGAAGACAAGCGACCACATTTCAAAACGTAGCCTACAATGTCATCGGGCCATAAATCAGATTTCACCATCTCAAGTGTTAGGAAACCAGTCCAAAGGCCACGAAGGAATCCGCTCTGAACTGCTGCTGCTGCTCTTGAAGCTTATCAGTTATATTCCGGGCTGAGTCTAGAGTTATATCTGAGCCGAACGTTATCAGAGCAACGTGTCCTAAAGCCAGGAGCGTATCTTCATGCTTTGGTTCGTGCAGGAGTCACAGACGCCAGGACTCAAACTAGGCATGTCAAGCTTTAACCCTTTACTTGACTTTAGGCAAGGCACGTTTATTCATACTAGGGCTGTACCCGAATATTCGAATATCCGAATATTCGTTCGTTGAAGTACTATTCGGGTTTCAATTTCGTTATTCGTTTTGTTCCCATTTTTTTTTCAAATTGAATTTATTGAAATCTCCAATATCAACGTAAGAGCTTGTTCGGGGGGTGCTAACACTTAACCATAAACTTTATCGTTTACTTTCTCCGTCTTTATATATTACTTTTCTCCGTTAATCTCCATCACGTTGTTTCCATAGCAACAACAACTTCCTGTCAACAGCGCTATCTCTCCTTCAAAATAAAAGCATGTCCATAAATAGGAAGCCAAGCCAGATTACAATTAAGACACAACTGCAACGAAAGTAACAAACACAATGCGATATCCTTTTCCATTTCAAAGAAAAATCAGCAGCGAATATTCGAATATTCGCTGCTGATTACTACCGAATATCCGGAGCCCAAAATATGGTATTCGGGACAGCCCTAATTCATACAGCACTTTTCAACACAAGGCAATTCAAAGTGCTTTACAACAATGAAAGACATTAAGAGCATATTATAAGATAATAAAATACGAGTGACTCAGGTTCATGAATAAAAGTTACAGAGCCGTGTGAGATGTGAATAGTTCAATTAAAAGCAGCGGCAAAAAGCAGCGGCAAAAAGCAGCGGCAAAAAGCAGCGTCTTCCGCCTGGATTTAGAAGCAGTCAGAGTTGCAGCGGACCGGCAGGTTTCTGGGAGTTTGATCCAGATATTTGGAAATACCCCTCACCAGATCCTCTCATTCCTCTAACCCTAGTCTTCCTGTGAAATTATAGTTATTTTGACACTTTTCTAACCTTTTTTATAATCCATCCATTTTCAATGACGTTTAATCAGGAAGACTCTCCTTCCAGCGGATCCCACACCGGTCATTTCAACTCCTTTGGGGATTATTTACGTTACATTAAACAGAGTAAATATATATAGAAACTTTCAAAGGAACCGTTTAAGACCAAAGCTATTCCTTCTGTAAAGCGTCTTTGAGTACTTGATAAAGCGCTTGATAAACAAAATTGATTTGGGAAAGCTTCACAAAATGGTTGTGGTCCCCTGAGAGTTCACACATGCTTTGATTTGTTTTGCACATTTGTTTGTGATGTTAGTCAAACTTTTCTAAGACAAACCTCTAAAACAGACGCATGCAGAATTCACCAATCACCAATGCAGCTAATATTTGAAAGACTTGTTGGTGTTGCTCTCTATCCTGTCTTCTATGTTAAAAAAGAGGCTTAAATTGATGACAACAGAAGTAAAATCATTGGTTTCCAAATCCTCCAATGGTTGCCAAGGTTACCACCCTGCAGCTGCAAGGTCATGATTCCTCACGGGCTTCCCTATGAAACCATGCTGGTACCAACACATCATGTTTTGCCCATTCCTCGTCTGTTTGCAGAAACGCCGTCCAGAACGACGGCTGGATCTTTAGCAACCATGCCTTTATTTATAGTTTACACATTTGCAATGACAGGATCGCACTAACAGGTCATTCAAGCGGAAATAAATCTCCCTCACGGAGCATTTCCTACAACACCGCTCAAGTACATGTGTGAGTGTTTCCTGTTGGAGAGGTGATGGTGAAGGTCTGGAGAAAAGCCATCAGGTGTTTCCTACTAATTCCTCCTAGGACCCACATCATACTAAATTACCAATGAAACCTTCACCCTGTCAACAGCAGGCGCTTTATCCAGAAAACAGAGTCCACTTGAAGAGTTTCTCTGGGTCCAAAAGCACATTCAATGTCCCTACAATGTGTGTAACTGCTAAAACAGATGTGTACTTCTTTAAATATGGATTTGGAAAGATAAGGAATCTGCCGTGAAGGAATGTACTAACTGCCATAGCAATGGGGGCGAAGTCACAAGCAATGAATCTCCTTAATCTGTGAACCCTTAGGAGTTGTTTAAATAAAGTGAAAATGGGGGCAAATGAGGGGAGAACAAAAAAAGTTAAGCGTCAAGGAGAGATTTTATGGTATGAGGTAGATATTGGTGATGGATGAAGACTTTGATGTGGAGAAACCAGCCTGAATGTTGTTTTGGGATAAAAGCTTTTACTTTACTGTGGAAGTACTGACTTCAAAATAAAAGGAACCAAGAACCGACCTATAAATTAAAGTGACTAATAACTTACTACAGAATAAAAGTCACCACGAAGTTACATTAGAAGGAAAGGACAGAGAAATGACTTCAAACTAAACAAGTGACCAAAAGTTACTTCAAAATAAAAGCCACCAAGAACTGACTTCAGAATAAAAGCGACAAAGAACAGACTTCAAAATAAAAGCCACCAAGTACTGACTTCAGAATAAAAGCCACCAAGTACTAACTTCAGAATAAAAGCCACCAAGTACTGACTTCAAAATAAAAGCGACAAAGAACAGACTTCAAAATAAAAGCCACCAAGTACTGACTTCAGAATAAAAGCCACCAAGTACTAACTTCAGAATAAAAGCCACCAAGTACTGACTTCAAAATAAAAGCGACAAAGAACAGACTTCAAAATAAAAGCCACCAAGTACTGATTTCAAAATAAAAGCCACCAAATACTTACTTCAGAATAAAAGCCACCAAGTACTGACTTCAGAATAAAAGCCACCAAGTACTGATTTCAAAATAAAAGCGACAAAGAACAGACTTCAAAATAAAAGCCACCAAGTACTGACTTCAAAATAAAAGCGACAAAGAACAGACTTCAGAATAAAAGTGACAAAGAACAGACTTCAAAATAAAAGCCACCAAGTACTGATTTCAAAATAAAAGCCACCAAGTACTGACTTCAAAATAAAAGCCACCAAGTACTGACTTCAAAATAAAAGCCACCAAGTACTGACTTCAGAATAAAAGCCACCAAGTACTGACTTCAAAATAAAAGCGACAAAGAACAGACTTCAGAATAAAAGCCACCAAGTACTGACTTCAAAATAAAAGCCTCCAAGTACTGACTTCAGAATAAAAGCGACAAAGAACAGACTTCAAAATAAAAGCCACCAAGTACTGACTTCAGAATAAAAGCCACCAAGTACTGACTTCAAAATAAAAGCGACAAAGAACAGACTTCAGATTAAAAGCATCCTTCCCGTGAACCCAATTTCCCATTCAGTCCATTTTTCTCACATACAGTACACATAAACTCATTTGAAAACCCATGTGTCTTTGCTTACATCCAGAGCCAATGAGAAAAGGCCCAACTTTGCAAAACCAGTTGACATCTTGGGGTAAAAGCTCAATGTAGCTCCCAACACCACTGCCACCACAAACCAGAAATACTACCAGAAACCCAGCCCATGGAGATTTAAAAAAAGCCTGAAGCAAAGCAGCGAGGGAACAATCTGCTTTAGAGCCTCTGCACCACATCAGTCCAATGGAAACTTCAGCTGGGGGCCGCTTTGGAAACATGTATTGACTAAAGCACATGATTTAGGTTCTGTGCCAAGTTCACTATGCAATACAATGCATTGTTAAAAATGAAACTAGTCTTGGAGTTAAAACTAAATATATATATAATATATATATATCACAGTATTCATGTGCGCCCACTTTTCAAATAAATTCAAGTTAGAATCATTTCAAACAATGAGCTGCAAACAGAATAAATGAAACCCTACGGAGAGCTATGATGGAGGCTGTTGTGTTTCTTAAGGCATGTTCAAGTATCAAGCTTCATTTAGCCACATGTTATTGATTTTGCTAACTTATAACTTAACTGATAAGGCAGTATACCACCCTTAGTATATCTTTTTCTGTATGTGGCCCTCGGAGAAAGAGTTTGGACACCCCTGAGTTAAAATGACCACTTTGCTGCTGTAACAATGCTGGCTTTGTGACTTACAGCTTTAAATCCAATCATCTCCAATAACAAGCTGTCATTTTAAAGGAGCTTACATCGATGCTAGAGAGAGTGGCAGCTGCAGAAAGCTAGGGGAGCTCCTGACCTCCAGGTGACCTTGTGGAAAACAGATCAGCTGCTCGAGTAGTTTGACCCCAGAATGAGGAATACTCTCTGTGAACATTACAGTGGAGACACATGATTTAGTTCCTGGAAAGTGTCCTTCAGTGGAGAAGATGTGATTGATTGATTGATTGATTGAAAAGTTTATTAACAGCTTGTATATTGGGTACAGTACAGTACAGCTCAAAACATACAATTGTTAAGGGGATGCAGACCAGAGAAAGACTTTCGTCTTGTTTACATCAGGGTCCCCCATTTCCAATTCATCATGTCATTTAAGACATATAAGACATATAAGACATACAGATGGCTTATTTACAATTTACATACAGGTGGTTTTTTACATACAGATTGCTTATTTACAATTTTCATTTTAGATTTCGTTTTAATACATCCTAACCGGACATTTAAGACATACCAAGTCTACAGATATACAGTTAGTAACAGAGTCTAAAATGCGAGTATATACATAGATGGGGGGGGGGGGGAAGCTGTCCATTGAACGACAGGTTGAGATTTGTACCATTACCGGGGCCAGTTTTGCAATGCTCTCCCCCGAAGGTGCTCTTTAAGAGAGGTTTTGAAGGTAAGTATAGTTTTACTTTCCTTTACAGTTGTGGGAAGAGCGTTCCACCTTGATGTGGCATAATTGCGAAACGTGTATTCCCCCTTTTTTGTGCCAAATCTGGGTTTCACATGATTTGTGGAGCTCCCTCTGGTGTTATGATCATGGTATTCCTTGACCTTTGGGAAGAATTTTGACATGTACATGGGTACCATAGAGGTGTAGTGGATCTTGTAGACCAGGCCCATTGCAAGTAGCTGTACTCTGTCGTCTACTCTAAGCCATCCTAGGTTGTCAAAGTGGGCAGAGGTGAGGTGGGTTCTAGATGAAAGGTCAAGCAGTAGTCTGACCAGTTTATTTTGCGATGTTTGAAGTTTTATTTTAGCGCCTTGGAGGTGCTATGGTACCATGACGTGCAAGCATAGTCATAGTACCCTTGAATGAGTGCTCCTGCCAGAGTCTTCAGGGTGTTCTTGTTTACCAGAGAGGAGATCCGGTATAGGAATCTAGTTCTTTGATTGACTTTTTGTATTACATTGGATGCCATTTTGTCACAGGAGAGGTTTGCCTCAAGAATAGATCCTAGGTATGTAATTTCCTTCTTACTTGTGACAATAATGTCGCCCACTGCAACTGAGAAGTCGTCGGATTTGCTGAGATTATGTTTCGAACCGAAGAGAATGGACTCTGTTTTACCCAGGTGTAATGATAATTTATTATCGGCGAGCCAGGTGCAGATTCTGCCGAGCTCGGAGCTGAGGGTTTTTTCAACCTGCAACCTGTTCCTGTCAGAGACCAGCAGGGCTGAGTCGTCCGCGAACAGGAACAAGTTGCAGTCACATGCTGATGACATGTCATTTACATAAATTAGGAACAGTAACGGACCTAATATGCTTCCTTGTGGAACACCACAGCTCACTGGGAGGGGGGGGGGACAGAGTACCGTTTACCTCCACCATCTGTTCTCTCCCCTCCAGGTAGGATTGCATCCAGCTCACCGATAGTTTATCAAAACCAATTGCTTTTAGCTTGTCAATCAGAATGGGGTGATTGACAGTGTCGAAAGCCTTTTGTAGGTCCAGCATCACCATGCCGCAGTACTTGCCCTCGTCCACCTCTTGTTTGATGTGGTCGCTCAAATAAAGAAGGCATGTGTCAGTGGAGTGGGATGTTCTAAAGCCAGATTGAAATTCATAGATTAGTTTCTTTTCCGCGAGGTACTTTTCGACCTGTTCATATACTATTTTTTCCATGACTTTCGAGATGGAGGTAAGTATAGAAACAGGGCGGTAGTTGCCTGGGTCCAATTTGCTGCCCTTTTTGTGCAGGGGGGTTACTCTTGCAATTTTGAAGTCTTTGGGTACTTTCCCCTGTTTTATGGAGAGGTTAATTATGTGAGCTATGACTGGTGAGATGGCGGTTGCTGTGTCTCTGAGGAATTTGGAGGGGATATTGTCATGGCCAGTGGCCTTGTTAGGTTGGAGGGCGCTCAGTTTAATGAGTACCTCTGCTGTTGTTACCCTTGCTAGACTGAAATCATCTTTGCGTACCCCTAGGTTTTTGTAGTAGGTCATGATGTGATCTACTCCAAAAAGCCCTGAGTGGGAGGGTAATTTATTTACAAGAGTTGTGGCTATGTTTGTGAAAAAAATGTTCAAGTACTTGGCCACATCCAGTTTGTCTGTGATGAGCCTGTTATCTGTCTTTATGTTTAAGTTAGAAAATCTCGTTTTGAGTTTTTTACTGCAGCCAAGCTGGTTATTGAGTAATTTCCAAAGTTCACGGGGTTTATTTTTGTTTTCCTCAGTTTTGACATTGATGAAATTCTTTTTGGCAGTTTTGATCATGGAGCTTACGTCATTTCTTAGTCTGTTTCTTTCAATTTTGAGTTCAGTCACGTGGGCCTGGAGTTCACTGCTCGTGCTTTTGGAAAGCATTGACTGACTTTTATGAAACTCAGAGCATTTTTTGTCTCTGGTTTTCATGGCGGTCAGTATGCCGGAGTGCATCCACGGCTCAGCGCGATTTTTTACCCTGGTTGTTCTTAGGGGGGCCAAATCATTGAGTATTGCAGAGAATTTGTTTTTGAAACCAAGCCATGTTTCTTCAACTTGTGTACCACTGAGCTCATCTGACCAGTCCAGGCTCTCCAGTTCTAGGTTAAAGGCCTCGCTAGAGTAGTTTTTGAGGTCTCTAGATATGACTGTTTTGTGACAGCCGGCCCTTTGTTTTAGCTTTTTGCGGGTACAGAATATCATATAATGATCACTTAACCCGCATGCTATAACCCCTTTACTGGAGATCCTGGACTTGTCAGAGGTCAGAATGAGATCAATGGTAGTTTGTGTTGTTTCACATACCCGGGTGGGTTGGGTGATTAGCTGGCTGAAGCCGTGCAGATCACAAATCCTACTGAAGGACTTGAAGACGGACGTGTCTTTACGTTGCATATCCGTGTTCCAGTCTCCAATAATAATTGTCTCTACATCCCCCACATCAGCCAAACACCCATCTAATGTATCATAAAAGTCACTCTGTTCCGGTGGTCTATAGATTGTCCCGACTATTACAGATTTAGCATTGTCAAAAAGAATTTCAACCCACACAGATTCAATATTTTCATGATGCAGGTCAGTACGGTTTTTGAAATTGGTGTCTTATGTATGTACATGCAGACACCACCTCCATTCACGTTCCTGTCCCTTCTCACTACAAGATAATCTTCAATTTCAATCTCTGAATCTGTAATGGAATTGTCCAATTTGGTCTCAGAAAAGCATAATATGCTTGCCTTACCGTTCATGAATAGCTGCCTGAGTTCAGCCAGTTTGTGTCTCAGGCTGTTAGTGTTCAGATGAAAAATATGTAGTCCATTTTTGTTGCTTAAATGCACAATGTCGTCAGCTTGCAGATATTTGTCTTTGTCCGTTACAGCAACCGGCTTGTCGTGGTGGCGGTGTGTGGTGGTGGTGGTGGTGGTGGTGGTGGTGGTGGGGGGTGGGGGGAGGGTGGCTCCTTTGTAGCTTTAGCCGTTGATATGCTAGCAGGGTGGCTAACAACATGGCTAACAACATGGCGGATATTTGTTCCCTCGGATCTCGGTTCTCTTCCTCTCGTCACTGCCTCATGCGTGTCTGTCTGCCGAGGCGTCCCCGGGGGAATCTCAAAGTCTCCGTGTATTCCTTGGTCTCCGCTGTCTCCACGGTCTCTGTTGTCGTCGCGTAGTTGTTGTTGCAGCGGAAGAGATGCTAGTTCTGATGCTAATTGTGATGCTAGCTGCTCGAGCCTGCAGGACTGGCTTCTTGTCTGCACCGGGCCCGGATTCAGATGGATGTCTCCCGCTAACAATAAGACCAAGACGATCATACTTCTTCGGTCTAGTTTGCCTGACGGGGGTAAGTACTTTCGCGTCGGGTTTGCAGTTAATAATGCATGAATGCTAGCACTTCCAAAAGCGAGGTGTTTCCTTTCCCAGCCGTTGAGAAGGTAAAAGTCATTGTGGTTCATTGTATCCCCGCTTTCATTACTCTCCTTCTCTAAGTGATGTTGCCTCATTGGTGAGTTGAGGTAGGAGTCCATAATCCATATTGTCAGGAGGATGAAATATGTAAAAAATCGTGAGGAATAACCGCCAAAGCGGGAGCTCTCGAAAATGCGACCACTCATAGTGAAACCGGATGTCTTTTGACGTGATAATGGTGCAAACCAGGGGCGTACCTTCAGCTGTGAAGGTACGTGTTACTATCATAACAGTGGGCAAGCAACGACTAAGCATCCTCCTAACGTTAATCTCCCTCATTATCAGGATAAAGAGTGACAGATTAAAAACCAAAAGAGAAAGAAAGTGTTTCTGTAGCAACAGCAGCAGAAAACCAACGTAAACAGTGGTGAGAATAAATGTTACCATAGCAACAAGTGCACTTTTCAAGCCATCAATACCTTATTTAAGCACTTAAATGGCTGTTTCCAGTCCGTCAAATACAGAGATGTGCTGCATTTCTTTGTTTTAAATCATATGTAAGGTTTTGGACTGGACAAGACATTACATTTGAGTTTGCAGAACTGGAATGGACATTTCCTCTATTTTAAGACATTTAAAGACAAAATGATTCATCAATAAAAGGGAATAATGGTTATTTGCAGCCTTACATGTCAGCATTTCCAGTTACAGCATCCACATAGCATCTTGTATCTCATTCAATTAGATGCTGTGTCATTTATAAAGCACACACACATTGTGCGGGCATGCGGACAACGCCTTGTTTACACCTGAACATGCATGACCTTATTTACCACCCAAAAAATGATGGCTTGTGCTCCACACCCACATTAAAAAGCATGTAGTGACTTGCGTGTGTGCGTGTGTGTGTGTGTGTGTGTGTGTGTGTGTTCCTAATCTGTGTCTGTCTGGCGTCTATAAAAAGACAACCCTAACTGAAATGGATTTTAAAGTTGGAGTCTGCACGCCCCAATCAGCACGAGGCTAAAAAAGTGAATATAAACAAATAAATGTCAGTGAGACACTTCTGACGTAAACTGTCACGTAAAATATTACCACGTTAGCGGTCACGTAAAAAGGAGCGACTGTTAAACCAAACTTCATTCAGAAATATACATAACATATAGTTTCACTTCCTTTCTTTAACAACCAAACCAGACTCAGAAATCGTATCAAACAACAAGGTAAACACACACCTAATACAAGTTTGTATTTAAGGAAAGTTAAATCACTATAACCTCAAGGGCACCAACCTTTTAAGGAGGGAAATATGGACACCGTTAACGTTAGATAAGGCGTAAAAACACGTAAATATAATCAAATCAGCACAAGATCAACATGTTAATCAAGCCGAACACAACAACAGCTTCTACTGATTCCTCACATGTCTTATTTATGTGTTTCCACCGGCAAATTAGATCCTAAAAATGCTGTTACGCGTATAATTAGCACATTTCTCAACGCGCTTTGGCACAGCGTCTTTTCCTCCATATGGCACTAAGGCTCAGCCCACTCACTCAAGCATGCTGTCACACAGAAAACTTCCCCAAAGTGTCACAACTGTTACTAATAAAGTAACACAAAAAGAAAAGGAAAGATAGCAACACTGTAGGCTTGTTAACATACCTTAAATCAGCGAAACAGAGGGGGAGGAAGTCACTTCTTATCGTCCTGTTAGTTATTTTTTTCTGTAGGTTTTCGGCTGTTCCCCTGTGAGTGAGTGAGTGTGAGTGTGAGTGTGTGTGAGTGTGTGTGTGTGTGTGTGTGTGTGTGTGTGTGTGTGTGTGTGTGTGTGTGTGTGTGTGTGTGTGTGTGTGTGTGTGTGTGTGTGTGAATGTGTGTGTGTCTGTTGCCAGTATAAAACGCACTGTCTCCTCCTCACTCTCCCACCACTCCCAGTACACCGCGAGGAGGTAACTTCAGGGTTAACTGGGAGTTTTCGGTACTTTGATCTCCATGGTAACTCATGTTAAAACAACTATAAACTAGCAGGTTAAATCCGAGATAAGAGATCTGACGGAACCACCTGCGGACCAATCAGAGCGCAGTATGGGCAGTTTAAAGCTCTGAAGTCAAATACATTGGATTATCATTATATATTAGGCATAATAATAGCATTGTGTTTTATTTAGATGCTCGTGTTACTTGCTGCTAATGTAAATTATTATTTGTATTATATTTGTGTCTTTATAATTTGTACTTGTGTAATGCTTGAAAACATCTATCTATCGATCTATCTCTCTCTCTCTCTGTCTATCTCTCTGTCTATCTGTCTATCGATCTATCAATCTCTCTCTCTCTGTCTATCGATCTATCGATCTATCGATCTATCGATCTATCTATCAATCTCTATCTATCCACATATTATATGCCTAGGTGACTTGTCTCTAAAATATGAAAATACCCATACCTTATTTTTAGGGATGAATAATATCTACTATTGGTTTCCACTCAAACGCAATTAAACAACACATTAAGTTAACAGATGTAATTAAAGTGTCAGATCCACTCGTGTCTTCGGACTATATTACCGTTTTAATTTAAGCAAACGCACAGTTGGGAGTTTTTTTACCCAGCTGTTCTTCTTTAATCCTGATGTATGTGTTCAAGTCATGTAAACTAATATGATATGTTGTGGGGAGAGGATCGTTCATGCCTGTATGGAGAGGTGTGGCCGTTTCCCTCTTCCCTCTCTTTCACTCTCAGCTCAACAGAACCAGGAAGTTCACTGACACCCGCCTCCGTCAGCGCGTGCATGAGTCACAGCTGTAGCTGGTCGTCACGTTCAGCACAAGGTACACTGAAGTAATCTGATCAAAGACACCAGATTATTATTATTATATTTTCAGTATGATAATTATAATAAATACAACTGAACACACCCCTTTGGTGACCATTGCAGTCCAGTGTTTTCCACATAATAAAGCTCCGCCTTTCTCATTTCTCTAACCGCCTGCTGCTTCCCCTCCTCTCTCCTCGGTTCCCCTCCTCGACTCCTCCGCTCGCATCTCCTGTGGGCGGGACTAAGACACGAGGATAGGAGTCGAGGAGGGGGGTTAGAGAAATGAGAAAGGCTCTAAGGCAGGGGTGGCAAACACAATTTCATCAGCATTATGGTTGCACTCAAAGGGTCGGGTGTAGCTTCATAATTCATTAGATTAGGGTTAATTAAAGACCACAATGTATATGTATTATAAAACAAACTCATGTTGCTTTCTTGTTAGTTGAATAAAAAATACAGATTCACATCGTTTAGGAACCAAAAAATTGTGTTTTTTCGAAATTATTTTCATAATTGTAATGTTTTTGTTACTTCTGGATGTACCAAATGGCAGGGTAAAAAAGTGTGAATGCATTTGAAGTCTCTTAATCTGATTCACAACCAGGTTTCTATGAGTCAGCGCTCAGATGAGGGTTCATTTGAGCCGGGTTTTGCACCATGACGTCATTGTTTTCACTGCAAACACTTTGTGTGAAACCAGCAGGAAACCTCAGTCTACTTTCAGAACACCTAATGTGGAATAATATACAAACACCTGCATGAGAGGGAATGAAATAATAACCATGCCGCTAGATATCAGAAACAACCTGGGTTTAAAAATGTAGAGATTAGTTTTCTGAAGCAGACTCAGCTGACTGAGAACAAGTTGAAGCGCTGAAGAAATTAGTCAAATCTGGAGGGAAAAAATCAACTTTTTAACAAATCTTTCAACTTTTAGGACTGACTGCCCTTGAATGATATCATCAGCGTTTGTGTAAGATGTCCTTAAAATAACGACTCATTAAAATGGAGTTTGGCAAACTATTGATATTATTAGAGAAAACAAGGGTTGCATCTGAACCAGGTTACCAGTATGTTTACGAGGAACGAGTCTTGGTGAATCATAAACACAGTAAAAGAAGATAGAAAGTAAAAAAACAATTTAAAAAAAACGATAATACGTAGAAAAGTATTTACATGAAATCTGGATATACTAAAACACTACGGCAGTATACTGGTGCAAATGACTAATGCAGTATTGATTTGCAAGTGGAGCTTGTGTATAGTAGTATTTCTCTAGTTGTGCAGAAGAGGTCATACTTAAATGAAGTAAATAATAATAACTAACAATTTTTTTGAAAGAGTTTGTGTACAATCAGCCGTCAGCAAAGCTCAATGATTAGGATCTACGTTTAGAGCATTATTCTGCTTTTTCATGAGTAAAGCAGTAATGGAGTCTCGGCTCCCCCATGTGGTCGCAACGAGTAGAAGTACTCAGATCTTTGTGGATTTACTCCAGCTGGAAGTACTCAGATATTGTACTTGAGTAAAAGTAGAAGTACTCAGATCTTGTACCTGAGTAAAAGTAGAAGTACTCAGATCTTGTACTTGAGTAAAAGTAGAAGTACTCAGATCTTGTACCTGAGTAAAAGTAGAAGTACTCAGATCTTGTACTTGAGTAAAAGTAGAAGTACTCAGATCTTATACTTGAGTAAAAGTAGAAGTACTCAGATCTTGTTCTTGAGTAAAAGTAGAAGTACTCAGATCTTGTACTTGAGTAAAAGTAGAAGTACTCAGATCTTGTACTTGAGTAAAAGTAGAAGTACTCAGATCTTGTTCTTGAGTAAAAGTAGAAGTACTCAGATCTTGTACTTGAGTAAAAGTAGAAGTACTCAGATCTTGTTCTTGAGTAAAGTAGAAGTACTCAGGTCTCGTACTTGAGTTAAAGTAGAAGTACTCAGATCTTGTACTTGAGTAAAAGTAGAAGTACTCAGATCTTATACTTGAGTAAAAGTAGAAGTACTCAGATCTTGTTCTTGAGTAAAAGAGTACTCAGATCTTGTACTTGAGTAAAGTAGAAGTACTCAGATCTTGTACTTGAGTAAAGTAGAAGTACTCAGATCTTGTTCTTGAGTAAAAGTAGAAGTACTCAGATCTTGTACTTGAGTAAAAGTAGAAGTACTCAGATCTTGTTCTTGAGTAAAAGTAGAAGTACTCAGATCTTGTACTTGAGTAAAAGTAGAGAAGTACTCAGATCTTGTACCTGAGTAAAGTAGTAGAAGTACTCAGATCTTGTACTTGAGTAAAAGTAGAAGTACTCAGATCTTGTACTTGAGTAAAAGTAGAAGTACTCAGATCTTGTTCTTGAGTAAAAGTAGAAGTACTCAGGTCTGTACTTGAGTTAAAGTAGAAGTACTCAGATCTTGTACTTGAGTAAAAGTAGAAGTACTCAGATCTTATACTTGAGTAAAAGTAGAAGTACTCAGATCTTGTTCTTGAGTAAAAGTAGAAGTACTCAGATCTTGTACTTGAGTAAAAGTAGAAGTACTCAGATCTTGTACTTGAGTAAAAGTAGAAGTACTCAGATCTTGTTCTTGAGTAAAAGTAGAAGTACTCAGATCTTGTACTTGAGTAAAAGTAGAAGTACTCAGATCTTGTTCTTGAGTAAAAGTAGAAGTACTCAGATCTTGTACTTGAGTAAAAGTAGAAAGTACTCAGATCTTGTACCTGAGTAAAAGTAGAAGTACTCAGATCTTGTACTTGAGTAAAAGTAGAAGTACTCAGATCTTATACTTGAGTAAAAGTAGAAGTACTCAGATCTTGTTCTTGAGTAAAAGTAGAAGTACTCAGATCTTGTACTTGAGTAAAAGTAGAAGTACTCAGATCTTGTACTTGAGTAAAAGTAGAAGTACTCAGATCTTGTTCTTGAGTAAAAGTAGAAGTACTCAGATCTTGTACTTGAGTAAAAGTAGAAGTACTCAGATCTTGTTCTTGAGTAAAAGTAGAAGTACTCAGGTCTCGTACTTGAGTTAAAGTAGAAGTACTCAGATCTTGTACTTGAGTAAAAGTAGAAGTACTCAGATCTTATACTTGAGTAAAAGTAGAAGTACTCAGATCTTGTTCTTGAGTAAAAGTAGAAGTACTCAGATCTTGTACTTGAGTAAAAGTAGAAGTACTCAGATCTTGTACTTGAGTAAAAGTAGAAGTACTCAGATCTTGTACTTGAGTAAAAGTAGAAGTACTCAGATCTTGTTCTTGAGTAAAAGTAGAAGTACTCAGATCTTGTACTTGAGTAAAAGTAGAAGTACTCAGATCTTGTACTTGAGTAAAAGTAGAAGTATTCAGATCTTATACTTGAGTAAA
>NW_022992135.1:0-21440 GCF_902827175.1 Gymnodraco acuticeps | reverse complement strand
CTTGTCTCTCTGGTCATTTCAAATGTATTTTTCAGTCATTCTCAATCGTATGAAAAGGTGATTAGTTTATCTACAGTAATTGTATGTTATTTTGAAGTCGTTTTGAGTCTCTTTGAAGTCATCTAGTGTGTCTTTGTAGTCATTGTGTGTTTCTTTGAAGTCATCTAGTGTGTCTTTGTAGTCATTGTGTGTTTCTTTGAAGTCATTTAGTGTGTCTTTGTAGTCATTGTGTTTCTCTTTGAAGTCATTTAGTGTGTCTTTGTAGTCATTGTGTGTTTATTTGAAGTCATTTAGTGTGTCTTTGTAGTCATTGTGTGTTTCTTTGAAGTCATTTAGTGTGTCTTTGTAGTCATTGTGTGTTTCTTTGAAGTAATTTAGTGTGTCTTTGTAGTCATTGTGTGTTTCTTTGAAGTCATCTAGTGTGTCTTTGTAGTCATTTTGTGTTTCTTTGAAGTCATCTAGTGTGTCTTTGTAGTCATTGTGTGTTTATTTGAAGTCATTTAGTGTGTCTTTGTAGTCATTGTGTGTTTCTTTGAAGTCATCTAGTGTGTCTTTGTAGTCATTTTGTGTTTCTTTGAAGTCATCTAGTGTGTCTTTGTAGTCATTGTGTGTTTCTTTGAAGTCATCTAGTGTGTCTTTGTAGTCATTGTGTGTTTCTTTGAAGTCATTTAGTGTGTCTTTGTAGTCATTTTGTGTTTCTTTGAAGTCATTTAGTGTGTCTTTGTAGTCATTGTGTGTTTCTTTGAAGTCATCTAGTGTGTCTTTGTAGTCATTGTGTGTTTCTTTGAAGTCATTTAGTGTGTCTTTGTAGTCATTGTGTGTTTCTTTGAAGTCATCTAGTGTTTCTTTGAAGTAATTTTGAGTCTCTTTGAAGTCATTTAGTGTGTCTTTGTAGTCATTGTGTGTTTCTTTGAAGTCATTTAGTGTGTCTTTGTAGTCATTGTGTGTTTCTTTGAAGTCATCTAGTGTGTCTTTGTAGTCATTGTGTGTTTCTTTGAAGTCATTTAGTGTGTCTTTGTAGTCATTGTGTGTTTCTTTGAAGTCATCTAGTGTGTCTTTGTAGTCATTGTGTGTTTCTTTGAAGTCATCTAGTGTGTCTTTGTAGTCATTGTGTGTTTCTTTGAAGTCATTTTGTGTCTCTTTGAAGTCATTTTGTGTCTCTTTATATTCGTTTCGTATTTTTTGATGTACTTTTCTGTGGCTGGTAATCATTTTGTGTTATGTTGTCTCTCTGTAGCCCTTTGTGTCCCCTTGTTGTCATTTGATGTCTCTTTGATGTCACTTTCCATCTCTTTTCGGTTACTTTAAGACTCTTTTAACAGATCTTGCTGTCATCTAGTGTCTCTCAGATGATGTCTTGTCCCCTGACGTCCATTTAATCTTAAATATATTCTTCTTCGCACCTTTCAGACTCGTCTCTGTCGAGGATGAGCCCCTGCTCGGAGTTGGGGAAAACCTGTAACCCGTGTCTGGACGCGGCGAAGTCGTGTAATCTGAACGAGACGTGCAAACGCCTTCGATCTGCATACAACTCCATCTGCAGCAAGGCCACGCCCCCTCAGTCCACGCCGGCCAATCAGGAGCCCTGCAGCCGCAAGAGGTGTCAGAAGGTGGGTGCAGAAATACCTTGAAAAATACATTTTAAACAAAACTGGGTTTAATTCTAAAAACCAAGCAGCACCATAAAAAGACATGGCATTGTAGAATATAATATATATATATATAATATGTTCAAATAATAAAATAAAAAACTTTTTTTTTAATTAGTTTATACATTGCCGGAACTCACGAGAGTTACACTAAGAATATCCAAATGGACCAATCAGAAGTGCGTATTCAACCATGTGATGCAATGAATGAATAAAATGCCCCCCTCTGTGCCCAGGCTCTGCGTCAGTTCTTCGAGCGAGTCTCCTGGGAGCTCAGCTACCCCCTGCTGTTCTGCTCCTGCTCGGATCAGGCCTGCGCTGAGCGCCGCCGCCACACCATCGTCCCGTCCTGCTCCCACCAGGAGAGAACCAGGCCGTCCTGCCTGGAGCTGAGGGCCAACTGCCGCTCTGACGCGCTCTGCAGGTGAGAGCTAACGCTAGACTATCTGTGAGGAGCTAACGCTACGCTACACATATCTATATCTATTGATAAAAATGGCCAGCTGCCGCTCAGACGCGCTCTGCAGGTTGCAAGGCTGCACGTTTTTAAACTTGAGGAAACTACTGTTTACCACTTAGGCGGCTAATGTTGGGCTATAAAGGAACTACAGCATGGTCACATGACTTCACCACCGTTAAGCTAAAGGTGGCTAATGTTGGGCTATAAAGGAACTACAGCACGGTCACATGACTTCACCACCGTTAAGCTAAAGGTGGCTAATGTTGGGCTATAAAGGAACTACAGCACGGTCACATGACTTCACGTCACCACCGCTAAGCTAAAGGAGGCTAATGTTGGGCTATAATGGGAACTACAGCACGGTCACATGACTTCACGTCACCACCGCTAAGCTAAAGGTGGCTAATGTTGGGCTATAAAGGAACTACAGCACGGTCACATGACTTCACGTCACCACCGCTAAGCTAAAGGAGGCTAATGTTGGGCTATAATGGGAACTACAGCACGGTCACATGACTTCACGTGACCACCGCTAAGCTAAAGGAGGCTAATGTTGGGCTATAAAGGAACTACAGCACGGTCACATGACTTCACGTCTCCACCGCTAAGCTAAAGGTGGCTAATGTTGGGCTATAAAGGAACTACAGCACGGTCACATGACTTCACGTCACCACCGCTAAGCTAAAGGTGGCAAATGTTGGGCTATAAAGGAACTACAGCACGGTCACACGACTTCACGTCACCACCGCTAAGCTAAAGGAGGCTAATGTTGGGCTATAAAGGAACTACAGCACGGTCACATGACTTCACGTCACCACCGCTAAGCTAAAGGAGGCTAATGTTGGGCTATAAACGAACTACAGCACGGTCACATGACTTCACGTCACCACCGCTAAGCTAAAGGAGGCTAATGTTGGGCTATAAAGGAACTACAGCACGGTCACATGACTTCACGTCACCACCGCTAAGCTAAAGGAGGCTAATGTTGGGCTATAAACGAACTACAGCACGGTCACATGACTTCACGTCACCACCGCTAAGCTAAAGGAGGCTAATGTTGGGCTATAAAGGAACTACAGCACGGTCACATGACTTCACGTCACCACCGCTAAGCTAAAGGAGGCTAATGTTGGGCTATAAAGGAACTACAGCACGGTCACATGACTTCACGTCACCACCGCTAAGCTAAAGGAGGCTAATGTTGGGCTTTAAAGGAACTACAGCACGGTCACATGACTTCACGTCATCTGGAGTGATGACATGCTGAGTCAAGGTTTTAGGACTCATTCCTATAGCTCTGTAAACATTGCTGCATGGTTCTGGAGTCGTTGGGTCTCAAGACATGGAAGCTTTTGAAAATAAATTCGATCCACAGCATGTAGGATTTAAAGACGAGGCTAAATATTGAATGCAAACTATGAGATGAAACTGATATTTGCTCCTTGTGTGTATATATATATATATATATATATATTATACTTCTCATATATCTCTACTTCCTGCTGAGTGTTTCCTCGCTGCAGCTGTGACTGAACTCTGAATCTGCAGTGCTAATATTCCTCCGGTCCAAAACCCCTCAGAGCTCCCGCAGGTCTGCATTACTGGAGACAAAGACTGTATTTAATAGTCTTTCTGTCAATCAGAGCCCCAGCAGTCATTTCATCACAGCAGGGGGTCCAGCCCCAGAGGACTCTGAATAATATCAGGATAACTCAACTAAGAGGAGGAGAAGTACTCAGATCTGGTACTTGAGTAAAAGTAGAAGTATTCAGATCCTGTAGTAAAAGTAGAAGTACTCAGATCTTGTAGTAAAAGTAGAAGTACTCAGATCTTGTACTTGAGTAAAAGTAGAAGTACTCAGATCTGGTACTTGAGTAAAAGTAGAAGTACTCAGATCTGGTACTTGAGTAAAAGTAGAAGTACTCAGATCTGGTACTTGAGTAAAAGTAGAAGTACTCAGATCTGGTACTTGAGTAAAAGTAGAAGTACTCAGATCTTGTTCTTGAGTAAAAGTAGAAGTACTCAGATCTGGTACTTGAGTAAAAGTAGAAGTACTCAGATCTTGTACTTGAGTAAAAGTAGAAGTACTCAGATCTTGTTCTTGAGTAAAAGTAGAAGTACTCAGATCTTGTACTTGAGTAAAAGTAGAAGTACTCAGATCTTGCACTTGAGTAAAAGTAGAAGTACTCAGATCTTGTACTTGAGTAAAAGTAGAAGTACTCAGATCTTGTACTTGAGTAAAAGTAGAAGTACTCAGATCTTGTTCTTGAGTAAAAGTAGAAGTACTCAGATCTTGTTCTTGAGTAAAAGTAGAAGTACTCAGATATTGTACTTGAGTAAAAGTAGAAGTACTCAGCTCTTGCACTTGAGTAAAAGTGTAAGTACCAGAGTGTAGGAATACTCTGTTATGATGCATCGATCTAATCGTGCGACTTTCACCACGGCTTGCAGTGGTTTTTATCGCGTCATTCAAACAGTCGCTCCGTTGATGTTGTTTCGCGTCCAGGAAAAATAGTTGTGTTTCTTTCTGTCCTCGTTATAGAAGATATTACAACAACTGTCGCTTTATACCTTCTGTGGAAGACCAGCAAACGTTGCAGCAAACGCCGTCGTGTCTCGGTTCATTATCATCCAGCGTCGCACACAGTTTGGAGAATCTTCTCATCCAGGAACTGATGACTGGCGTTTCCCTACGGAGTCAGTTCATGATCTGTGAACTCCGGTTGCACACAAACTCGTATTTCTCCGGGAACCCATTACATCACATGTCACTTAGTAGACGCTTTTATCCAAAGCGACTCACATACATTCAGTTCTGTGGGCAATCCCCACAGGAGCACTGCAGTGGGGTTTGAACCTGATCCCAACACCAAGACTCTATCCACTGCGCCACACGCCTCCACACGCCTCCACAAGGACGAGGACCTTTAAAGGACATAAACAGCGACGACAATGTGTTCTTCCATCTTCACATCTGAGCAACGGCAGGACGTCAGAGGGAATCTCAACACCGATTGGCTTTCGCGAGAATGCAAATTTGACGCTCGAGTTGAAAATATTTGACTCGATTGACGCGGCCCTCTTCAATCGAGCTGTTCACGCCGCCGGAGCAAGTTGGCGTCTATCTATGAATTTGCGACGCGCCCAAAAACCGCATCTCGTCCGGTGTGAACGCTCCATAACAAGGAAAGTACAAACGTATAAACATTATAGACATTCTCCCACGGTGTTGTTTCTGCTGCAGTTTGTCTGTTTTTATAGATTTGAAAAAGATGAAACAGCAGAGAAAGCTTCAGGCTGTTTCTCTCACACTGAGAATTTGGATTAATATGTGTGTGTGTGTGTGTGTGTATGTGTGTGTGTGTTCTCCCTGTGGAGTTCTTGTGTAAACACTCACAGCTTCACATCCTGCAGCCCTAACACAAAGGTTCCTCTTTAAAACGTTTGTAAATCGGAATGAAATCAAGTTTTCCTCAGATTGTCTCCTGACAATATTCAAATCAATCAGGAGCTTTACTTATATATGTATACGCATTATGTGTGCGTCATCCTTTAGTGTCCCCTGGTCTCCCAGCTGTGTGCGTCATCCTTTAGTGTCCCCTGGTCTCCCAGCTGTGTGCGTCACTCTTTAGTGTCCCCTGGTCTCCAAGCTGTGTGCGTCACTCTTTAGTGTCCCCTGGTCTCCAAACTGTGTGCGTCATCCTTCAGTGTCCCCTGGTCTCCCAGCTGTGTGCGTCACTCTTTAGTGTCCCCTGGTCTCCCAGCTGTGTGCGTCACTCTTTAGTGTCCCCTGGTCTCCAAGCTGTGTGCGTCATCCTTTAGTGTCCCCTGGTCTCCCAGCTGTGTGCGTCACTCTTTAGTGTCCCCTGGTCTCCCAACTGTGTGTGTCACTCTTTAGTGTCCCCTGGTCTCCCAGCTGTGTGCGTCACTCTTTAGTGTCCCCTGGTCTCCCAGCTGTGTGCGTCACTCTTTAGTGTCCCCTGGTCTCCCAGCTGTGTGCGTCACTCTTTAGTGTCCCCTGGTCTCCCAGCTGTGTGCGTCACTCTTTAGTGTCCCCTGGTCTCCCAGCTGTGTGCGTCACTCTTTAGTGTCCCCTGGTCTCCCAGCTGTGTGCGTCACTCTTTAGTGTCCCCTGGTCTCCCAACTGTGTGCGTCACTCTTTAGTGTCCCCTGGTCTCCCAGCTGTGTGTGTCACTCTTTAGTGACCCCTGGTCTCCCAGCTGTGTGCGTCACTCTTTAGTGTCCCCTGGTCTCCAGCTGTGTGTGTCACTCTTTAGTGTCCCCTGGTCTCCCAGCTGTGTGCGTCACTCTTTAGTGTCCCCTGGTCTCCAGCTGTGTGCGTCACTCTTTAGTGTCCCCTGGTCTCCCAGCTGTGTGCGTCACTCTTTAGTGTCCCCTGGTCTCCAGCTGTGTGCGTCACTCTTTAGTGTCCCCTGGTCTCCCAGCTGTGTGCGTCACTCTTTAGTGTCCCCTGGTCTCCAGCTGTGTGCGTCACTCTTTAGTGTCCCCTGGTCTCCCAGCTCTGTGCGTCACTCTTTAGTGACCCCTGGTCTCCCAGCTGTGTGTGTCACTCTTTACTGTCCCCTGGTCTCCAGCTGTGTGCGTCACTCTTTAGTGTCCCCTGGTCTCCAGCTGTGTGTGTCACTCTTTAGTGTCCCCTGGTCTCCCAGCTGTGTGTGTCACTCTTTAGTGTCCCCTGGTCTCCAGCTGTGTGCGTCACTCTTTAGTGTCCCCTGGTCTCCAGCATTGTGCGTCACTCTTTAGTGTCCCCTGGTCTCCCAGCTGTGTGCATCACTCTTTAGTGTCCCCTGGTCTCCAGCTGTGTGTGTCACTCTTTACTGTCCCCTGGTCTCCAGCTGTGTGCGTCACTCTTTAGTGTCCCCTGGTCTCCAGCATTGTGCGTCACTCTTTACTGTCCCCTGGTCTGCAGCTGTGTGTGTCACTCTTTACTGTCCCCTGGTCTCCAGCTGTGTGCGTCACTCTTTAGTGTCCCCTGGTCTCCAGCTGTGTGTGTCACTCTTTAGTGTCCCCTGGTCTCCCAGCTGTGTGCGTCACTCTTTAGTGTCCCCTGGTCTCCCAGCTGTGTGCGTCACTCTTTAGTGTCCCCTGGTCTCCAGCTGTGTGCATGACTTGAAGACAAGCTGCATTTAGTCCACTTTATTGGTTATTTTTCACATTTACACAGTAACCCTTGTGAGGACGTTGTGATGCGTCTCTTCTCTCTGATTCTGCAGGAAGTAATCAGTGAAATCAGCTGAAGGAGGGTTTAATCAAACAGGAAGTCAGCACACTTGTGGGTCAAAATTACCCGTTTGATTGGTAACTACCAGCTTTAAAGGTGAGAGGGACTGAAGTGGGGGAGTGACACCCTCGTCTCACCCCTCTTTATCAGGGACTGGGTGCCCTTCAGGAAAGAGTGTGTTGGGAAAAAGGGCAATAATACAACTCTCCCAAGATGGTTAAAATAGAAAATAAAAATGAATTCAAAATGATACAATAATTATACATTTAAGTTTTTATAATTAGGTAAAAATATTAAGAAAATTCAGAAAATTAAAAATAATAATTACAAAATGTAAAAAGATAATTAAAAATGAATGAATCTAACCGGCTTCACTTCAGAGTGTTTTGTGTTTTTTAAATGTGATTTTTTGTTTTAAATCAGATTGTTTAACCTGTTTGTATCATCCCAACTCTGCAGTGTAAAATAAATCCTGTTCTTGTCTGTCTTTGGATTTAGAAATGATTTGTAATGACTCACTGCTGCGGGATATGATGCATTATCTCAGAGGAGGAATGTTAATGCTTCCTCTGTTTTACATAAAGGTTTTAAATTG
Source organism: Gymnodraco acuticeps (assembly GCF_902827175.1). Classification (NCBI taxonomy): domain Eukaryota; kingdom Metazoa; phylum Chordata; class Actinopteri; order Perciformes; family Bathydraconidae; genus Gymnodraco; species Gymnodraco acuticeps. The sequence goes on along the minus strand of NW_022992135.1, from coordinate 13,494 downwards.
GTCTTTTCTAAGTGCTGAAATCTGGATTTCAGCACTTAGAAAGCAGATCAAAGTTTACCTCGTTAACGTCATCAGTTTTGAAATGCTTTATATGAGTTAACTTAACCGTGCACTTTAATAAACATCCATTTGAATGCGTCACCGTTTGTATTCCTCTGTAGTCCCTGAGTCACGCTCCTATTGGCTAGCGCTCCAACCAGTGTTGAAGTCAAGTCACTCTCGAGTCACTACTCTTCGAGTCCAAGTCCGAGTCACCCAAGGAGTGTCCGAGTCGTTTCGTTTTGCACTTTTATTTTGATAGTAATAAGATCGGGACTCTTATTTTGAAAGAACTTTTACCGGAAGTCAATGGACAACGGAGCAGTGTAAACACACATGTATAATTACGGATATATGACGAAGGACTCAGTCCCGAAAATCGGCACTCGAGTCCGACTCAAGTCTGAGTCCAGGACTCGGGTACTCCATTTCTGGCTCCAACACATTGTAGCTGATAGGCTAAGGGGGCGGGACATCTCTAAGCTGGTGGACCAATCACAACAGAGTCGGCCAAATGACCAATCAGAGCAGACTTGATAAAAGCTTGATAAAACCACACTATCATGGTTTTGGTCTATATGTGCGTGTGTGTGTGTGTGTGTGTGTGTGTGTCCACAGGGTGACACCGTTTACCTGCTCAGGTTTTCAGATATCAGCCTCCAGAAGAAATATATACATTTCAAATGAAGATGAAGTGACCCTTTATGACCTTCAAAACACACACACACACACACACACACACACACACACACACACACACACACACACACACACACACACTGTTTCCTTTCCTTATTGACTGTTGGAGGTTTCCATCAGGACTCATCTGCTGGATGTGGAGATGTATGAGCATTATCTTCCCCCATCAGCGCTGTCTATGTTTGTATGCAAAACACACACACACACTTACATCGTGCACCGACACCCGAGTGTGTTTTAAGGCGAGGAACCAATCTGAGGCCGGCGTCGCTCCATTACTCCGTCAATGAGGGAAATATCTGCAGAGGTCACAGAGCACGTAGTGTGTGTGTGTGTGTGTGTGTGTGTGTGTGTGTGTGTGTGTGTGTGTGTGTGTGTGTGTGTGTGTGTGTGTGTGTGTTTACAGAAGCGATGAGGAGAGAGATGAGTCTTTAAAGAGGAAATAAGCAGAAGTAAACAAAGTACTTACATCCTGTACGTCATGAAAAGTACTTCATTAGAAGTAAAAGTACTGCATATACAATATTTCTATATAAATGTACACAAATGTTACTAGCTTCATGTAAAAGTACACAGTATAATCATTGGAAGAAGTACGTTCATTTTCTTTTATAATATAATACAGATGATTTCACGTAGTAGGGAATGAGTCCTTACCCCAAGTGAAGGACTTCAAGTATCTCGGGGTCTTGTTCTCGAGTGAGGAAACAATGGAGCGTGAGATGGTCCGGAGAAAGAACGAGATCGCGGATACAAGCGGCCGAGATGGGTTTTCTCCGCAGGGTGGCTGGTGTCTCCCTTAAGGCCCTGTCACACTGTTCCCGAAATTGACACCCGATGGACACACGATAAAGGAAATGTTCAAATTCGGCTGTGATCGTAGCAACATCGGGCCATTCGTGAGGGCATCTAAGCCATCGTATGACCGCCGGTGGAGTTTCTCAGGCTCCGGCAGCAACTTCGTGAGCGGCAACTTCGTAAGGCACTCGTGAGGGCATCTTGTTGAAGTCGTGTCATCTTCGTGTTATCATCGGTGCATTCACCCTCACTCTGATCGGGGCGAATTCCCGATGGCACCGATGATAACAACCTGCCCTCACGATGGCCTTACGAAGGGCAACATTGACACACGAATTCAACACGAAAATGAACCTTCGCAAGGTCCTTCCAAAGATGTTGCCACCGCTCACGAAGTTGCTGCCGGAGCCTGAGAAACTCCACCAGCGATCATACGATGGCTTAAGATGCCCTCACGAATGGCCCGATGTTGCTACGATCACAGCCGAATTTGAACATTTCCTTTATCGTGTGTCCATCGGGTTTTTTTATTGCACAACAAAATCATGTACATATATTATGTAAATAACCCAATTTGTGTTCTGTGAAACTAAAAAGGATATAATATATTATTTTGAAGGAGAGTTGACAGGAAGTTGTTGTTGCTATGGAAACAACATTACGGAGAAAACGTAATATTTTCTACATATAACGACGGATAAAGTAAAGAACAAAGTCTGAAGATATCAGTACAGTATCATAGTACTGTAACATAATTGTTTTTGTTACTTTCGTTGCAGTTGTATGTCTTAAATGTAATGTAAATGTTGCCTTCGTGTGTGGTTCGGGGCCATCTTCGTGCGAAATTCACAATTCCCTATTCGTGTGTCCATCGGCTGTCAATTTCGGGACAGTGTGACAGGGGCTTTAGGGATAAGGTGAGAAGTTCAGTCATCAGGGAGGGACTCGGAGTTGAGCCGCTCCTCCTTCGCGTTGAAAGGAGCCAGTTGAGGTGGTTCGGGCACCTAGTTAGGATGCCACCTGGGCGCCTCCCTAGGGAGGTGTTCCAGGCACGTCCAGCTGGGAAGAGACCAAGGGGTAGACCTAGGACCAGGTGGAGGGATTATATCTCTTCGCTGGCCTGGGAGCGCCTTGGGATCCCCCAGTCAGAGCTGGTTGATGAGGGGAAAGGAAAGTTTGGGGCTCTCTGCTGGAACGAGACCCCCGAGACCCGACCACGGATAAGCGAGAGGAGATGGATGGATGGAGATGATTTCACAATTAATATTAAATCGTAATATAGGGTTTTAATGTGTGATATAATTGTGTGTTTGTGTGTGTGTGTGTGTGTTCCATCACATGCTGCACGAGGAGCGACTCCCTGTAATCCATATTCATATAAACGTGATTAAGTAACATACGCTTATATATCACGGTATTAATATGTCTTCACCGTCTGGATCATAAACTGATCATCTCTTTGTTGTCACCGTGAGGTAACGCCACCCGATCCACAGCGAGCTACACTTTGCTCTGGGTATTTAAAAGTCGCTAAATCTTGTGAGAAAGTCGATTAATATTGCAGGACAGATGCTAAATGTAGTAAAAGTCGCTAAATCTACAAAAAAACTCGCTATATACACTGAACAAAAATATAAACGCAACACTTTTGTTTTTGCTCCCATTTCTCATGAGATGAACTCAAAGATCTAAAACATTTTCTTTTTACACAAGATAACCATTTCTCTCAAATATTGTTCACAAATCTGAAAGAATCTGTGACAGTGAGCACTTCTCCTTTGCCGAGATAATCCATCCCACCTCACAGGTGTGGCATATCAAGATGCTGATTAGACAGCATGATTATTGCACAGGTGTGCCTTAGGCTGGCCACAATAAAAGGCCACTCTGAAACGTGCAGTTCTGCTTTATTGGGGGGGGTCTGGGGGGGTCCGAAAACCAGTCAGTATCTGGTGTGAGGGGTAGGGGTAGGGTTAGGGTAATGTTGTGAATCGAGTGGCCCATGGTGGTGGTGGGGTTATGGTATGGGCAGGCGTATGTAATGGACGACGAACACAGGCTAGGGTTAGGGTTAGGGTTAGGTTCCAAATGGACCAATCCGCTCACACTCACTCAGGCTGAGCTCCGCGGTGTCTCGCTGTCTCGCAGACCCCACGCAGCAACCAGGATACGACCCCAGTAATCCAGCTCACACTGTCCGCTCCTCGAGCCTCAAAGGGCGGAGCAGCGAGCCCCCCAACGTCCCCCCAACACGGCACATAATCACTGATGTTCCGCTGTAACGGTAATGGACTCATCAGAACAGAGTGGGCGAGCTGACCAATCAGAGCACAGTGGGCTCACAGGGAGGGGGGGAGGAGCTCCAACAAGCCGTGTAGGACAGAGAGTGAATACACAGACTCTACAGAGATGCTGTGAGAAACCAATGTGAGTTTGGAACATTGAACAATGTGAATCTATTCTAGAGACCTCAACGATGGAGCTGTGATCAGTAGAAATGGCCGTGACATGGGACCTTCAATGATTTACTGAAAAGTTTCTAAATCTGGCGAGAAAGTTGCCACATTTTTAAAACATTAATAATGAAGTGCAGTAAGGAGGGTTTTCCTTATGATTTCTGAGGAAGTGTATCTGTGATGGACATCAAGTGATATCATTGAGTCAGGAGCTAAATGTAACAAGAATATAACAAAAAAGACACTACATTTAGTGGGATTGTCATTTTCCGTTTGTTTTTCAGTTTCATTTTAAAATGTATAACCTCTCTGTGTCCGGTCTCTTTGACTCGGGATCTCTTCTGCTCCAGTTTATCTCAATTGCTTCATGAACGTCACTATTTTGTGGACTTCACTTAGTACATTATATTTAGTTTGTTCTCAGAGTCTTTGTTCAAATCAAATCAAGTTTTATTTATAAAGGATGTTTGGTGGAGCCAAAGTGCTGTACATAAAATAACAATAGCCTACAGTAGAGACACTTTACAGCAAATACAACAGATTGTTCAGAGTATCAGTGTGAGAAAAACGACACCCTCTATCCTTAGACCCTCTGTCCTTAGACCCTCTGTCCTTAGACCCTCTATCCTTAGACCCTCTATCCTTAGACCCTCTATTCTTAGACCCTCTGTCCTTAGACCCTCTATCCTTAGACCCTCTATCCTTAGACCCTCACATCGTACAAGGAAACACTTCCAGAGAAACCCCACAGTTTAAAGGGAACATGGGAGAAACCTCAGGGAGAGCAACAGAGGAGGGATCCCTCTCCCAGGACGGACAGACGTGCAATAGATGCCGTGTGTAAATCCAAGAGATAATACATTTCACAGCATATAGACCGAATGTTAGGAAATGCATGTGTCTGTAATAAGAAGATGAATCCACGAGGATGTCAGCTACAATCCTGTGGAAGCCATCAGGGAAGCAGCATGACGAGACCCAAGGCAGGACCGCAGAGACAGGTTCAGCCACGACCCGAAGTCCACGACTTAATCCAGAACTCAGGATAGAGGATCCAAGACACAGGACTACAGCAAGAGGATCAGCCTCGACTCCGGATCCCGGCGTAGATATAGATACAAAACAAGAAGAAAGATTTGGCTGGGTTAATCGGAACAAGAGAATACACAGACACAGACAGAGAGGGGAAAGGTCATTGGATAAAAGTTATTCTTGATAACCCTCTAGAAAGATCTCATGAACTTCCCCACTCAATCTATCAAGACCCGAGCAGTTCTATTAGAAGTCCCAGGTAAAGGCACAGGCCGGCGCATACCGCTCATGGAATCCCTCACCATATGAACTCTGACCCCTCAAGTGTACAAGTGAAGAGACACCATGTGTCAGCTCCTTTTAGAATAGTACTTCTTCTCTTCTCAGAGAAACAAGGTTATGAAAAGAGCAGCCAGAAACAGAGGAAGAGAGGCACAACGTGACTACGGAAATGCACTCTCCTAAATATTAAACGAGTAAGAGGTGAAGAAACACAAAGCCAGAAATTGAAAAGAAAAGGCACCATCACCTTCGAATAGGGTGGAAATTATGAAGACCCAAATTATGAAGAGGGGACACGGGATACTAGTGAAGAGGGACAACAGTGAAAAGGCCCAACGTATCCAACGTACTAGCACTCTCCAGAGAGACAGAGAGTCAAAGTATACGCCGAGAGGCACAACGTGACTACGTAGATGCACTCTCCCGTATAAATGAGTTCAAGGGAAAGGGGTTGAAAAACTAAACTAATCAAAAGAAGGAAGTAGAGAGGCCTAAATGCCGTCTCCTAGATTCAGTTAAAGGAAAGAACTGGGGAACAAACAAGTACAGGAGGAAAGGCCCAACGAATCAACGTCAATACACTCTCCTAGGTAAACGGGGTCGGAAGAATATAGTGAGGAAACAGCTGAGAAGGCTTTCCCTCTAGTCCAGGGTGAACATGGAGGATAAGAACCAGAGATAGAGCACAACAACCTATCTCTTCGTCAGATGCACTCCCCCGCCTGGATAAGCGACTCTGTGCTCCATCCCCCTCTACCGGACCTTAGATCCGCAGAGGGAGAGGGGAGGGGCCAACCCCAAGGGGGGGTTTAGGGTTTTAAAAGAAAACCCAGCAGAGTTCCAAACATGGATGAAGAAGTAATTACAAAACGGTTTATAAAACCAAGAGGTTATTCCTCATATTTCTAAAATGTTCTGATCTAATTCAGGGTCATACCAACTCAGCTCCAAGCAACCAGACGTAGCAACCAGTCAGTCCAGTCAGAACCTTCTCTGAGTTCTCCCCGCCTCCAGCCTACTATAAAAAACTGAAACCCCATAAAACCCCAATAATATTAATAACATTTAAAAATATTAAAAATAGTATCAATTCTGTGGATAACTAAATAAATAAATAATTAAACAAAAGCCAGAGAGAAGAAGTGAGTCTTAAGTGTTGATTTAAAACCCCCAGGGTCCGGGCCGACCTCACATGAAGGGGCAGAGTGTTCCAGAGCCTGAGGCTAGCCGCTGCGAAGGCTCGGTGCCCTCGGGTGTCTTGTTGTTCTCAGAGTCTTCAGTTTTAAACCTGCTGATAACAGAAAGGCCCTCCACATAATCCTGCGTCTTGCTTCACTTCCTGCAATTAGCTCAGATGATGTTCTCACTGAGACAGAAAAGCACTGCAGATTTCCTCGGTCCGGCTGGTTTCATTAAAACAGAGAGAACTTTTTAAAGAGCCCTGAGATATTTAACAGGGATTATTTCTGCAGCTCTGTTTGAAAGAAAACACAAAATCCCCTCACTCCTCTTCTGTCCTATTATTTATATTTTTAGACCACATCAGACCTTATGTGGGTCAGCTGTTACAGAATGAGGACTTTCTGTGTCAGAGGCAGAAGAGGAAGTGGAGACAGAAAACACAGAAACAAACTCAGACTGTGTCGCTAAATAAAAAAAGAAAATGTAAACACACTCAGCAAACGAGTTACAGAGACGTCACTGGAGGACATTCATCTGAACACACACAGTCCCTTGATCCTCCTTAGCAGTGGTCTGTTTTCCTTAGCAACATTCTGTTCTCCTTAGCAACAGTCTGCTCTCCTTAGCAACAGTCTGCTCTCCTTAGTAACGGTCTGTTCTCCTGACCAATGGCCTGTTCTCCTTAGCAACGGTCTGCTCTCCTTAGCAACGGTCTGTTCTCTTCTCCTTAGCAACGGTCTGTTCTCCTGACCAATGGCCTGTTCTCCTTAGTAACGGTCTGTTCTCCTTAACAACGGTCTGTTCCCGGTCTTTTCTCCTTAGCAACGGTCTCTTCTCCTTAGCAGCGGTCTGTTCACCTTAGCAACGGTCTGTTCTCATCTGTTCTCTTCTCCTTAGCAATGGTTTGTTCTCCTTAGTAACGGTCTGTTCTCTTCTCCTTAGCAACGGTATGTTCTCCTTAGTAACGGTCTGTTCTCTTCTCCTTAGCAACGGTCTGTTCTCCTGACCAATGGCCTGTTCTCCTTAGTAACGGTCTGTTCTCCTTAACAACGGTCTGTTCCCGGTCTTTTCTCCTTAGCAACGGTCTCTTCTCCTTAGCAGCGGTCTGTTCACCTTAGCAACGGTCTGTTCTCCTTAGTAACGGTCTGTTCTCTTCTCCTTAGCAATGGTTTGTTCTCCTTAGTAACGGTCTGTTCTCTTCTCCTTAGCAACGGTCTGTTCTCTTCTCCTTAGCAACGGTCTGTTCTCCTGACCAATGGCCTGTTCTCCTTAGTAACGGTCTGTTCTCCTTAACAACGGTCTGTTCCCAGTCTTTTCTCCTTAGCAACGGTCTCTTCTCCTTAGCAGCGGTCTGTTCACCTTAGCAACGGTCTGTTCTCCTTAGTAACGGTCTGTTCTCTTCTCCTTAGCAATGGTTTGTTCTCCTTAGTAACGGTCTGTTCTCTTCTCCTTAGCAACGGTCTGTTCTCCTTAGTAACGGTCTGTTCTCTTCTCCTTAGCAACGGTCTGTTCTCCTTAGTAACGGTCTGTTCTCTTCTCCTTAGCAACGGTCTGTTCTCCTTAGTAACGGTCTGTTCTCTTCTCCTTAGCAACGGTCTGTTCTCCTTAGTAACAGTATGTTCTCTTCTCCTTAGTAATGGTCTGTTCCCCTTAGCAACAGTCTGTTAGCGAGTATTAACAAACTCTGAGATGTCCAAATTGACCAATCAAAATCGAGTATTCAACTAAGCCGTGTAATAAATTGTCCTTAATTTTAAAACTGTTATAACATGCTGCTACTCCATTACATTTATATATTCACTTACATTAAAATGCTGATTCTTACTTTCTTCTTATTATTATTTTTAATAACATGCTTGCCGCTTTATTAAATATGTTGGCCTACTCTTTATTTTGTCTTTATCTGCACTGTCCCTTTGTTGTAACGATGTACATATACCCGCAATGATCTGATATCATGGCATCCAGAATACAGCTCTTATAAATCATTAAGAATTCAATAATAAAACGCTTCAAACCTTTTGTCCTCGATGGCCACCGTAGATTTGGCCTTTAAGTCGCTGACAAATCTTAGAAAACACTCCACAACCTTTGGATTCACTGCCTCCTGTTAATGTGTGTGTGTGTGTGTGTGTGTGTGTGTGTGTGTGTGTGTGTGTGTGTGTGTGTGTGTGTGTGTGTGTGTGTGTGTGTGTGTATAAGTGTGTTTGCACTTTATATAAACACAGTCGGAGAGACACTGGAGGAAAGTGTTTGTGTGTCGCTGCAGGTTATCGTTCTTTCTTTTGTCTCAAGCTGACATCGTTGGCAGGATGACTCAAACATGACACACACACTGACCCCTGTGGGAAAGTCAAAAGAGCATCACTCCGCCTGTCACACTTTATCATTCGCTGCAGCCGACAGACAAGGAAACACAAACACTCACAGTGAGCTGTGAATGTGTCATACACACACACACACACACACACACACACCACTGTACACAATACAATTCTGTATCGAATTGGAGTCATAGGTCCTGTGACATTTAAAAAATTATTATTTTAATAATAACAAACACTACTTTCTTACAAATATTCATATAAAATAGAGAAAATGAGGCGCAGGAATGAAAGCAGAGAAACACAGAGAGGCAGAAGACAGGAGATGATCTGCTGTGAGTCTGTGGAAACAGCAGGACCTGCAGACTCTCAAACTGTCAGAGAGATCATCTGTGTTAGATCGGGTTTTAGGAAGATGCTACACATTTTTGTGACGGTAGATTCAAATGATAAATAGAAAAATATAGAAAATGTGAAATACAATATCATATTAAATCAAATAAAAAAGGTAAATAAATAAAAATACAAGCGGATACAAGCGGCCGAGATGGGTTTTCTCCGCAGGGTGGCTGGTGTCTCCCTTAGGGATAAGGTGAGAAGTTCGGTCATCAGGGAGGGACTCGGAGTTGAGCCGCTCCTCCTTCGCGTCGAAAGGAGCCAGTTGAGGTGGTTCGGGCACCTAGTTAGGATGCCACCTGGGCGCCTCCCTAGGGAGGTGTTCCAGGCACGTCCAGCTGGGAAGAGACCAAGGGGTAGACCTAGGACCAGGTGGAGGGATTATATCTCTTCGCTGGCCTGGGAGCGCCTTGGGATCCCCCAGTCAGAGCTGGTTGATGTCGCCAGGGAAAATAAAGTTTGGGGCTCTCTGCTGGAACTGCTACCCCCGCGACCCGACCACGGATAAGCGGAAGAAGATGGATGGAATAAATAAAAATATATATAATAACAATAAAGCGAAATTCAATAAGGACTCTGAAATATAAAAAAATAAAATAAGGATAAGGAAAATTAATAATAATATTTATAGCACAAAAAAAAATGTATATTTTAAAATTGAATTAAAACAAAATAAGATAAAAAAAATAATTGCAGTGTTGACAAAGCATGAGAAAAACCAGAGACATTAACCAATATAAGATTTTCCACTTTAATACTGAAAGTGTTTCCGTGTGTCTTCAGGTCTCGTCTCGCTGACTACCACATGAACTGCCGGCCGACGCCCCACAGCGTCACCAGCTGCCCCAACGAACACTTCCACGGCTGCCTCATGGCCTACGTGGGCCTCATCGGTGAGTGAAATAAAGGAAATAAGACTAAAACTAATATTGTTTCCAGTTTCATTTCGAGCCAAAGTGACTCCAGGCTCAGATCTTGATCTCTTGGGGTTCAATCTGAGCGAGGATTGAAATGAGGTGAAGCAAAAACTATTACAAACAAATCAAATGAATGGAGAATAAGGCGACATGCAGTCTCGATGTTAATGCATCTCTTCACAGCCACCTTTCCCTTCACCTGTGTTAAAGCACAGCATGCATGATGATGAATTATCAGAGATGGCAAAAGTACAGACATCCTTTACTCAGGTAGAAGTACAGAGACTCGTGTTTAAAAATACTCTGGTAAAAGTAGAAGTACTGACTAAACTTTGAAATGTCCTTCAGTAAAAAGTACCCATAACTAGCAGCTGCTTTAAAGAGTACCTGACCTCCCTTTATATCAATAGAACAATAATGTCATTGTTAGCTAATGAATGTTTCCATGCTGAACAACGGCAACATGACAACGTTTGCATTGGTCCCTCTTCTTTAGAGAAGACCAGGAAATGATGGATACACGGATCGTGTTCAAATCAATAGGCACGCAATGACTAAAGAATAATGATCACGCATCAAACACACATTCAGACTAAAGGAACCAGCTGTTTGGAAAATGAGAGAAGTAGAAAGTACAAGTATTTGAGTTCAACATGTGAGAAGTAGAAAGTACAGGTATTTGAGTTCAACATGTAAGAAGTAGAAAGTACAGGTATTTGGGTTCAACATGTGAGAAGTAGAAAGTACAGGTATTTGAGTTCAACATGTGAGAAGTAGAAAGTACAGGTATTTAAGTTCAACATGTAAGAATTAGAAAGTACAGGTATTTAAGTTCAACATGTAAGAAGTAGAAAGTACAGGTATTTGAGTTCAACATGTAAGAAGTAGAAAGTACAGGTATTTAAGTTCAACATGTAAGAAGTAGAAAGTACAGGTATTTGAGTTCAACATGTAAGAAGTAGAAAGTACAGGTATTTGAGTTCAACATGTGAGAAGTAGAAAGTACAGGTATTTAAGTTCAACATGTAAGAGAAGTAGAAAGTACAGGTATTTGAGTTCAACATGTGAGAAGTAGAAAGTACAGGTATTTGAGTTCAACATGTAAGAAGTAGAAAGTACAGGTATTTGAGTTCAACATGTGAGAAGTAGAAAGTACAGGTATTTAAGTTCAACATGAGAAGAGTAGAAAGTACAGGTATTTAGTTCAACATGTAGAAGTAGAAAGTACAGGTATTTGGTTCACATGTGAGAAGTAGAAAGTACAGGTATTTGAGTTCAACATGTAGAAGAAGAAAGTACAGGTATGTGTTCAACATGTAAGAAGTAGAAAGTACAGGTATTTGAGTTCAACATGTGAGAAGTAGAAAGTACAGGTATTTGGTTCAACATGTGAAGTAGAAAGTACAGGTATTTGGTTCAACATGTAAGAAGTAGAAAGTACAGGTATTTGTTCAACATGTAGAAGTAGAAAGTACAGGTATTTGAGTTCAACATGTAAGAAGTAGAAAGTACAGGTATTTGTGTTCAACATGTAAGAAGTAGAAAGTACAGGTATTTGTGTTCAACATGTAAGAAGTAGAAAGTACAGGTATTTGTGTTCAACATGTAAGAAGTAGAAAGTACAGGTATTTGAGTTCAACATGTAAGAAGTAGAAAGTACAGGTATTTGAGTTCAACATGTAAGAAGTAGAAAGTACAGGTATTTGAGTTCAACATGTAAGAAGTAGAAAGTACAGGTATTGTGTTCAACATGTAGAAGTAGAAAGTACAGGTATTGTGTTCAACATGTAAGAAGTAGAAAGTACAGGTATTTGTGTTCAACATGTAAGAAGTAGAAAGTACAGGTATTTGGTTCAACATGTAGAGTGAAGTAGAAAGTACAGGTATTTGTGTTCAACATGTAAGAAGTAGAAAGTACAGGTATTTGTGTTCAACATGTAAGAAGTAGAAAGTACAGGTATTTGGTTCAACATGTAAGAAGTAGAAAGTACAGGTATTTGTGTTCAACATGTAGAAGTAGAAAGTACAGGTATTTGTGTTCAACATGTAAGAAGTAGAAAGTACAGGTATTGTTGTTCAACATGTAAGAAGTAGAAAGTACAGGTATTGGTTCAACATGTAAAGAAGTAGAAAGTACAGGTATTTGGTTTCAACATGTAAGAAGTAGAAAGTACAGGTATTTGTGTTCAACATGTAAGAAGTAGAAAGTACAGGTATTTTGGGTTCAACATGTAGAAGTAGAAAGTACAGGTATTTGGTTCAACATGTAAGAAGTAGAAAGTACAGGTATTTGTGTTCAACATGTAAGAAGTAGAAAGTACAGGTATTTGGTTCAACATGTAAGAAGTAGAAAGTACAGGTATTTGGTTCAACATGTAAGAAGTAGAAAGTACAGGTATTTGTGTTCAACATGTAAGAAGTAGAAAGTACAGGTATTTGTGTTCAACATGTAAGAAGTAGAAAGTACAGGTATTTGGATTCAACATGTAAGAAGTAGAAAGTACAGGTATTTGGGTTCAACATGTAAGAAGTAGAAAGTAAAGGTATTTGTGTTCAACATGTGAGAAGTAGAAAGTACAGGTATTTGTGTTCAACATGTAAGAAGTAGAAAGTACAGGTATTTGGGTTCAACATGTAAGAAGTAGAAAGTACAGGTATTTGGTTCAACATGTAAGAAGTAGAAAGTACAGGTATGTGTTCAACATGTAAGAGTAGAAAGTACAGGTATTTGAGTTCAACATGTAAGAAGTAGAAAGTACAGGTATTTGGTTCAACATGTAAGAAGTAGAAAGTACAGGTATTTGTGTTCAACATGTAAGAAGTAGAAAGTACAGGTATTTGGGTTCAACATGTAAGAGTAGAAAGTACAGGTATTTGAGTTCAACATGTAAGAAGTAGAAAGTACAGGTATTTGGTTCAACATGTAAGAGTAGAAAGTACAGGTATTTGGTTCAACATGTAGAAGTAGAAAGTACAGGTATTTGGGTTCAACATGTAGAAGTAGAAAGTACAGGTATTTGTGTTCAACATGTAAGAAGTAGAAAGTACAGGTATTTGGTTCAACATGTAAGAAGTAGAAAGTACAGGTATTTGTGTTCAATGTAAGAAGTAGAAAGTACAGGTATTGTGAGTTCAACATGTAAGAAGTAGAAAGTACAGGTATTTGTGTTCAACATGTGAGAAGTAGAAAGTACAGGTATTTGTGTTCAAAATGTAAGAAGTAGAAAGTACAGGTATTGTGTTCAACATGTAAGAAGTAGAAAGTACAGGTATTTGGTTCAACAGTGAGAAGTAGAAAGTACAGGTATTTGTGTTCAACATGTAAGAGTAGAAAGTACAGGTATTTGTGTTCAACATGTAAGAAGTAGA
>NW_022992134.1:0-33759 GCF_902827175.1 Gymnodraco acuticeps | reverse complement strand
GTGTACTTTCGAGTTAATAATGTGGCCTTTTTGGCAGTTTAACTAAAGGGTGTGCGGCTGCTACCGTGAGGAAATATCTGCCTGAAATTACAATGGGCTTCAATGGAGACATGATGAACGTTGTTGTCACTTCATGCCCTCAAGAGGCATTTTGTTGAATTATTTTGCTTAATTATTTGTCATTTTTCAAGCTACGAGATGTTTTCCTACGTTTGTCATGATGAATTATGTCCCAGGAATGTAGGGTTTGGGAATTATGGCAGTTTTTAAAAAAAATATGAAGGCAAATTTCAAGATTTCCTACCCTCTAGCTGTGACATCACGCACTCTAGTTAATGTTACAATCTGAAGAAAACTTCTTTACCAAGGTCTGAACAATGTTTAATATCTCTAAAAGTAAGAATCAGATTTAAAAGTTGTTTGACACGAATAATGTCAGAAAGATTTGTAACATTTTAAAGTTGGAATGAGGTTTCTGAGTGAAAGTATGAATGAACAGTGAGCAGTTGAATCGCATGAAGATTTGTTGAAGTCTGAAGATTTTCTCCATTGACTTCCATGTTAAAAATGTGATGCATTATGGGATGTATCTCTGGAATTATGAAAGTTATGAATGAGAAAAGTAAGAGCCATCGATTCCAGACCGAGCTGAACGTTTTGATGTTTGAACGGAGTTTCTGCGATGTTCAATGCGGGAGAAGAAGAGGGCCAACATAACGGGCGGAATAATAATAAAGAATTTCGTGCGTAGAATAACAGATAGTGGAAATGCTGTCTACAGTGAAGCTGAGAGGACCCCCTGCAGTGAAGCTGAGAGGACCCCCTGCAGTGAAGCTGAGAGGACCCCCTGCAGTGAAGCTGAGAGGACCCCCTGCAGTGAAGCTGAGAGGACCCCCTGCAGTGAAGCTGAGAGGACCCCCTGTCTGCAGTGAAGCTGAGAGGACCCCTGCAGTGAAGCTGAGAGGACCCCCTGTCTACAGTGAAGCTGAGAGGACCCCCTGTCTACAGTGAAGCTGAGAGGACCCCCTGTCTACAGTGAAGCTAAGAGGACCCCCTGTCTGCATTAAGCTAAGGACCCCCTGTCTGCAGTGAAGCTGAGAGGACCCCCTGTCTACAGTGAAGCTGAGAGGACCCCCTGTCTAGCAGTGAAGCTGAGAGTGACCACCTGTCGACAGTGAAGCTGAAGAGGGACCCCCTGTCTTACAGTGAAGCGAAGAAGGACCCCCTGTCTGCAGTGAAGCTAGAAGGACCCCCTGTCTGCAGTGAAGGCTGAAGAGGACCCCCTGTCTGCAGTGAAGCTGAGAAGGACCCCCTGTCCTAGCAGTGAAGCTGAAGAGGACCCCCTGTCTAGCAGTGAAGCTGAGAGGAAACCCCCTGTCTGAAGTGAAGCTGAGAGGACCCCCTGTCTACAAGTGAAGCTGAGAGGACGCCCCCTGTCTGCCAGTGAAGCCTGAGAAGGGACCCCCTGTCTGCAGTGAAGCTGAGAGGACCCCCTGTCTGCAGTGAAGCTGAGAGGACCCCCTGTCTGCAGTGAAGCTGAGAGGACCCCCTGTCTGCAGTGAACTAGAGGACCCCCTGTCTGCAGTGAAGCAGAGAGGACCCCCTGCAGTGAAGCTGAGAGGACCCCCTGCAGTGAAGCTGAGAGGACCCCCTGTCTGCAGTGAAGCTGAGAGGACCCCCTGCAGTGAAGCTGAGAGGACCCCCTGCAGTGAAGCTGAGAGGACCCCCTGTCTGCAGTGAAGCTGAGAGGACCCCCTGCAGTGAAGCTGAGAGGACCCCCTGTCTACAGTGAAGCTGAGAGGACCCCCTGTCTGCAGTGAAGCTGAGAGGACCCCCTGTCTGCAGTGAAGCTGAGAGGACCCCCTGCAGTGAAGCTGAGAGGACCCCCTGCAGTGAAGCTGAGAGGACCCCCTGTCTGCAGTGAAGCTGAGAGGACCCCCTGCAGTGAAGCTGAGAGGACCCCCTGTCTGCAGTGAAGCTGAGAGGACCCCCTGTCTGCAGTGAAGCTGAGAGGACCCCCTGTCTACAGTGAAGCTGAGAGGACCCCCTGTCTGCAGTGAAGCTGAGAGGACCCCCTGCAGTGAAGCTGAGAGGACGCCCTGTCTGCAGTGAAGCTGAGAGGACCCCCTGTCTACAGTGAAGCTGAGAGGACCCCCTGTCTGCAGTGAAGCTGAGAGGACCCCCTGCAGTGAAGCTGAGAGGGACCCCCTGTCTGCAGTGAAGCTGAGAGGACCCCTGTCTACAGTGAAGCTGAGAGGACCCCCCTGTCTACAGTGAAGCTGAGAGGACCCCCTGCAGTGAAGCTGAGAGGACCCCCTGTCTGCAGTGAAGCTGAGAGGACCCCCTGTCTACAGTGAAGCTGAGAGGACCCCCTGTCTGCAGTGAAGCTGAGAGGACCCCCTGTCTACAGTGAAGCTGAGAGGACCCCCTGTCTGCAGTGAAGCTGAGAGGACCCCCTGTCTGCAGTGAAGCTGAGAGGACCCCCTGTCTACAGTGAAGCTGAGAGGACCCCCTGTCTACAGTGAAGCTGAGAGGACCCCCTGTCTACAGTGAAGCTAAGAGGACCCCCTGTCTACAGTAAAGCTGAGAGGACCCCCTGTCTGCAGTGAAGCTGAGAGGACCCCCTGTCTACAGTGAAGCTGAGAGGACCCCCTGTCTGCAGTGAAGCTGAGAGGACCCCCTGTCTGCAGTGAAGCTGAGAGGACCCCCTGTCTGCAGTGAAGCTGAGAGGACCCCCTGTCTGCAGTGAAGCTGAGAGGACCCCCTGTCTACAGTGAAGCTGAGAGGACCCCCTGTCTGTAGTGAAGCTGAGAGGACCCCCTGTCTGTAGTGAAGCTGAGAGGACCCCCTGTCTACAGTGAAGCTGAGAGGACCCCCTGTCTACAGTGAAAGCTGAGAGGACCCCCTGCAGTGAAGCTGAGAGGACCCCCTGTCTACAGTGAAGCTGAGAGGACCCCCTGTCTACAGTGAAGCTGAGAGGACCCCCTGTCTACAGTGAAGCTGAGAGGACCCCCTGCAGTGAAGCTGAGAGGACCCCCTGTCTACAGTGAAGCTGAGAGGACCCCCTGTCTACAGTGAAGCTGAGAGGACCCCCTGTCTGCAGTGAAGCTGAGAGGACCCCCTGCTGCAGTAAGCTGAGAGGACCCCCCTGTCTACAGTGAAGCTGAGAGGACCCCCTGTCTGCAGTGAAGCTGAGAGGACCCCCTGTCTACAGTGAAGCTGAGAGGACCCCCTGTCTGCAGTGAAGCTGAGAGGACCCCCTGTCTACAGTGAAGCTGAGAGGACCCCCTGTCTACAGTGAAGCTGAGAGGACCCCCTGTCTGCAGTGAAGCTGAGAGGACCCCCTGTCTGCAGTGAAGCTGAGAGGACCCCCTGTCTACAGTGAAGCTGAGAGGACCCCCTGTCTGCAGTGAAGCTGAGAGGACCCCCTGTCTGCAGTGAAGCTGAGAGGACCCCCTGTCTACAGTGAAGCTGAGAGGACCCCCTGTCTCAGTGAAGCTGAGAGGACCCCCTGCAGTGAAGCTGAGAGGACCCCCTGTCTGCAGTGAAGCTGAGAGGACCCCCTGTCTGCAGTGAAGCTGAGAGGACCCCCTGTCTGCAGTGAAGCTGAGAGGACCCCCTGTCTACAGTGAAGCTGAGAGGACCCCCTGTCTGCAGTGAAGCTGAGAGGACCCCCTGTCTGCAGTGAAGCTGAGAGGACCCCCTGTCTGTAGTGAAGCTGAGAGGACCCCCTGTCTACAGTGAAGCTGAGAGGACCCCCTGTCTACAGTGAAGCTGAGAGGACCCCCTGTCTACAGTGAAGCTGAGAGGACCCCCTGTCTACAGTGAAGCTGAGAGGACCCCCTGTCTGTAGTGAAGCTGAGAGGACCCCCTGTCTACAGTGAAGCTGAGAGGACCCCCTGTCTACAGTGAAGCTGAGAGGACCCCCTGTCTACAGTGAAGCTGAGAGGACCCCCTGTCTGCAGTGAAGCTGAGAGGACCCCCTGTCTGCAGTGAAGCTGAGAGGACCCCCTGTCTGCAGTGAAGCTGAGAGGACCCCCTGTCTGCAGTGAAGCTGAGAGGACCCCCTGCAGTGAAGCTGAGAGGACCCCCTGCAGTGAAGCTGAGAGGACCCCCTGCAGTGAAGCTGAGAGGACCCCCTGCAGTGAAGCTGAGAGGACCCCCTGCAGCTTCAAAAACGGTTTCCAACGCGTCTGCCCATTCACTGGGGTGACGTCACGTTGCCTCGCTTTTCGCCGAACTGAATTGTGGGTAGCATAGCGGTCCGTCTCCGGCGTCAGAACCGGAAACGCCGGAGTAGCCAGCGCCAGCCAGCGCCAGCCAATCAAATCATATGCCAGTACAAGCTCTGGCCAATCAAACCGCTGCTTGTGTGTCAGGGGCGGGATATTCATGTGATTGGTTGTTGGTCGAGCTTCAGACGCGCCAAGCTCCAAGCTTTTTTTGAAGCTGTAGTGTGGACGTCTGTGAGGAGGCTGAGCGTGGGACCGTCCAACAGGTCAACGATCACAAGAACACCTCAAAGTCCACCACGGCTTGGTTTCAGAAGAAGAGATAGTGGCCGTCAGTCGCCTCACCTGAACCCGACAGAACATCTCCAACCTCAACCCAAGAATATGACTGAAGTGGGCTCAGATCCCCAGCTGTCAGAAGCTGGCGTCACGAAGCAGGTCAGAACGGTCCTGAAGACCCCCGTCATGAAGGGGTTGAATCATGTTGAGACTGTAGGGGCCGTGGGGTTTAACTGGTTAAAGGTAGCATTGTCTGTTGAACTTGGATAAAGACCCTCATATAAGTTTAATTGATCTACTAAAACAGTTCTTGTGAAATGTGTTTATTGCAAACAGCTGAGAAATGGTATATTTCCCAGTGAACCTGAATCATTTTGATTGCAACAGTAGCAGTTGCACGTTCAGAGGAAGTAACGACACGATGTGGGAACTCTAGAGAGCCGGAGAACATTATATCTCATATATTATACATCTTATAATAAAGGGATGAGATCTCCAGGTGTGTCTCAGCTGTGTATCGGCGAAGGTGAACATTATATACTAAACTCACCTGTGAGGGCAGGTTCAGGCTGTGAGAGCTGCCGCTGTACCCGATGGCCGTGTACAGCTTCTGCTTCTCCTCCGCCGTCATCAGCTCGTCCAATCCTGAGCCTGAAACTAGAGGAAGGGGCGGGACCAACAATTTGTCATTCACAGAGTCCTCCTGAATAAAGACCAGGTTTATCACTCAGGTCACTAAAGGGTTATCTCTCAGGTCACTAAAGGGTTACCTCTCAGGTCACTAAAGGGTTACCTCTCAGGTCACTAAAGGGTTATCTCTCAGGTCACTAAAGGGTTACCTCTCAGGTCACTAAAGGGTTATCTCTCAGGTCACTAAAGGGTTAGTCTCCTCTCGGTGCACTAAAGGGTTACCTCTCGGGTCACTAAAGGGTTACCTCTCAGGTCACTAAAGGGTTACCTCTCAGGTCCTAAAGGGTTATCTCTCGTCACTAAAGGGTTACCTCTCGGGTCACTAAAGGGTTACCTCTCAGGTCACTAAAAAGGGTTACCTCTCGGGTCACTAAAGGGTTATCTCTCGGGTCACTTAAAGGGTTACCTCTCAGTCACTAAGGGTTACCTCTCGGGTCACTAAAGGGTTACCTCTCGGGTCACTAAAGGGTTATCTCTCAGGTCACTAAAGGGTTACCTCTCGGGTCACTAAAGGGTTATCTCTCGGGTCACTAAAGGGTTACCTCTTCGGGTCACTAAAGGGTTACCTCTCAGGTTCACTAAAGGGTTACCCTCTCAGGTCACTAAAGGGGTACTTCCTTCAGGTCACTAAAGGGTTACCTCTCAGGGTCACTAAAGGGTTACCTCTCGGGTCACTAAGGGTTACCTCTCGGGTCCTAAAGGGTTATTCTCTCGGGTCACGAAAGGGTTACCTCTCGGGTCACTAAAGGGTTATCTCTCAGGTCGCTAAAGGGTTACCTCTCGGGTCACTAAAGGGTTACCTCTCAGGCCACTAAAGGGTTATCTGGTCGCTAAAGGGTTATCTCTCTCGGGTCACTAAGGGATATCTCTCGGGTCACTAAAGGGTTTACCTCTCAGGGTCGCTAAAGGGTTACCTCTCAGGTCACTAAGGGTATCTCTCAGGTCGCTAAAGGGTTACCTCTCAGGTCAACTAAAGGGTTATCTCTCAGGTCACTAAGGGTTATCAGGATCGCTAAAGGGTTACCTCTCAGGTCACTAAAGGGTTATCTCTCAGGTCACTAAAGGGTTATCTCTCAGGTCACTAAAGGGTTATCAGGTCACTAAAGGGTTACCTCTCTGTGTCACTAAGGGTTTTCTCTCAGGGTCACTAAAGGGTTATCTCTCGGGTCACTAAAGGGTTACCTCTCGGGTCAACTAAAGGGTTACCTCTCAGGTCACTAAAGGGTTACCTCTCGGGTCACTAAAGGGTTACCTCTCGGGTCACTAAAGGGTTATCTCTCGGGTCACTAAAGGGTTACCTCTCAGGTCACTAAAGGGTTACCTCTCGGGTCACTAAAGGGTTACCTCTCGGGTCACTAAAGGGTTATCTCTCAGGTCACTAAAGGGTTACCTCTCGGGTCACTAAAGGGTTATCTCTCGGGTCACTAAAGGGTTACCTTCTCCTCTCAGGTCACTAAGGGTTACCTCTCAGGTCACTAAAGGGTTATCTCTCCGGGTCACTAAAGGGTTACCTCTCGGGTCACTAAAGGGTTACCTCTCGGGTCACTAAAGGGTTACCTCTCGGGTCACTAAAGGGTTATCTCTCGGTCACTAAAGGGTTACCTCTCGGGTCACTAAAAGGGTTATCTCTCAGGTCGCTAAAGGGTTACCTCTCAGGCCACTAAAGGGTTACCTCTCAGGCCACTAAAGGGTTATCTGGTCGCTAAAGGGTTATCTCTCGGGTCACTAAAGGGATATCTCTCGGGTCACTAAAGGGTTACCTCTCAGGTCGCTAAAGGGTTACCTCTCAGGTCACTAAAGGGTTATCTCTCAGGTCGCTAAAGGGTTACCTCTCAGGTCACTAAAGGGTTATCTCTCAGGTCACTAAAGGGTTATCAGGTCGCTAAAGGGTTACCTCTCAGGTCACTAAAGGGTTATCTCTCAGGTCACTAAAGGGTTATCTCTCAGGTCACTAAAGGGTTATCAGGTCGCTAAAGGGTTACCTCTCTGGTCACTAAAGGGTTATCTCTCAGGTCACTAAAGGGTTATCTCTCGGGTCACTAAAGGGTTACCTCTCAGGTCACTAAAGGGTTATCTCTCGGGTCACTAAAGGGTTATCTCTCAGGTCACTAAAGGGTTACCTCTCAGGTCACTAAAGGGTTATCTCTCGGGTCACTAAAGGGTTATCTCTCGGGTCACTAAAGGGTTATCTCTCAGGTCACTAAAGGGTTATCTCTCGGGTCACTAAAGGGTTATCTCTCGGGTCACTAAAGGGTTATCTCTCGGGTCACTAAAGGGTTACCTCTCAGTTCGCTAAAGGGTTATCTCTCAGGTCACTAAAGGGTTACCTCTCAGGTCACTAAAGGGTTATCAGGTCACTAAAGGGTTACCTCTCAGGTCACTAAAGGGTTATCTCTCAGGTCACTAAAGGGTTACCTCTCAGGTCACTAAAGGGTTATCAGGTCACTAAAGGGTTACCTCTCAGGTCACTAAAGGGTTATCTCTCAGGTCACTAAAGGGTTACCTCTCGGGTCACTAAAGGATTATCTCTCGGGTCACTAAAGGATTATCTCTCGGGTCACTAAAGGGTTATCTCTCAGGTCACTAAAGGGTTACCTCTCAGGTCACTAAAGGGTTATCAGTTCGCTAAAGGGTTATCTCTCGGGTCACTAAAGGGTTATCTCTCGGGTCACTAAAGGGTTACCTATCGGGTCGCTAAAGGGTTATCTCTCGGGTCACTAAAGGGTTATCTCTCAGGTCACTAAAGGGTTACCTCTCAGGTCACTAAAGGGTTGTCAGGTCGCTAAAGGTTTAACTCTCGGGTCACTAAAGGGTTATCTCTCGGGTCACTAAAGGGTTACCTCTCAGGTCGCTAAAGGGTTACCTCTCAGGTCACTAAACTTAAGGGTTACCTCTCGGGTCACTAAAGGGTTACCTCTCAGGTCACTAAAGGGTTACCTCTCAGGTCACTAAAGGGTTACCTCTCAGGTCACTAAAGGGTTACCTCTCAGGTCACTAAACTTAAGGGTTACCTCTCTGGTCACTAAAGGGTTATCAGTAGGGATGCACGATATTGGTTTTTTGAAACCGATACCGATAACTTCCTGCTTCTCAAGACAGATACCGATAACCGATAATAATATAATATATATATATTAAATGTACCTGTAGTTTTTGCACACCTGGTGGTAAAACAAAGACTAGTAGTGAGCAAATGACATGAGCATTACTACTATGAACAAAACAAAGCCAAGAACAGTTTTGACTCTTCAAAGTGACCATATTTATTTTCCCAAATAGAGTTCTTGCCTTTTTCAAAAGCCTCGTGGATAGGTAAAAGCCCCGGTGCCTTTGCAGCTGGCTTTGGATTCGCCGCTAGTTTAGCAGCGCAGGCGTCTTCGTACGCTTTTAACACACCATCGTAGCGATGGCGATGTTTCAGGTGACTAATCAGGTTGGAAGTATTATAGCTCGTTGCCTTTTCCCTCCTCGTGGAACTTCTGCATTTGTTACAAATAGCAAGCGAACTATCTAACTCTGACACTTTGAAATAGTCCCATAATACCGGCGACATGTTTGTTTACTGTCCTGGCTTCACGGCCGCACACCATTTACGTCACAGCCAGGCACGAGTTAGGGAGCGCTGGATTTGTGAAGAACTCCCCTCTTCCTAAACCACTAATACCACAGTACTGGCAAAACGGGAGGAGCCGAGTGAAAAACAAGCGCCCCTCATCCCAATCCACCCACACCGCAGTATTTTTTTCTTTTTTTTTACCCAAAAAATATATTGTATATTATCGGGGCTATTAATACTTTTATCGGGTTTATCGGGATGACGTCATAATTCCTAATATCGGACCGATAATTATCAGGCCGATAATTATCGTGCACCACTAGTTATCAGGTCACTAAAGGGTCACCTCTGAGGTCGCTAAAGGGTTATCAGGTCACTATGGGGTTACCTCTCTGGTCACTAAAGGGTTACCTCTCGGGTCACTAAAGGGTTACCTCTCGGGTCACTAAAGGGTTACCTCTCGGGTCACTAAAGGGTTATCTCTCAGGTCACTAAAGGGTTACCTCTCGGGTCACTAAAGGGTTACCTCTCGGGTCACTAAAGGGTTATCTCTCAGGTCACTAAAGGGTTACCTATCAGGTCACTAAAGGGTTACCTCTCGGGTCACTAAAGGGTTACCTCTCAGGTCACTAAAGGGTTACCTCTCGGGTCACTAAAGGGTTATCTCTCAGGTCACTAAAGGGTTACCTCTCGGGTCACTAAAGGGTTACCTCTCAGGTCACTAAAGGGTTATCTCTCAGGTCACTAAAGGGTTACCTCTCAGGTCACTAAAGGGTTACCTCTCGGGTCACTAAAGGGTTACCTCTCGGGTCACTAAAGGGTTACCTCTCGGGTCACTAAAGGGTTACCTCTCGGGTCACTAAAGGGTTATCTCTCAGGTCACTAAAGGGTTACCACTCGGGTCACTAAAGGGTTACCTCTCGGGTCACTAAAGGGTTATCTCTCAGGTCACTAAAGGGTTACCTCTCGGGTCACTAAAGGGTTATCTCTCAGGTCACTAAAGGGTTACCTCTCGGGTCACTAAAGGGTTATCTCTCAGGTCACTAAAGGGTTATCAGGTCACTATGGGGTTACCTCTCTGGTCACTAAAGGGTTACCTCTCGGGTCACCTCTCGGGTCACTAAAGGGTTACCTCTCGGGTCACTAAAGGGTTATCTCTCAGGTCACTAAAGGGTTACCTCTCGGGTCACTAAAGGGTTACCTCTCGGGTCACTAAAGGGTTACCTCTCGGGTCACTAAAGGGTTACCTCTCGGGTCACTAAAGGGTTACCTCTCGGGTCACTAAAGGGTTACCTCTCGGGTCACTAAAGGGTTACCTCTCAGGTCACTAAAGGGTTACCTCTCGGGTCACTAAAGGGTTACCTCTCGGGTCACTAAAGGGTTATCTCTCAGGTCACTAAAGGGTTACCTCTCGGGTCACTAAAGGGTTATCTCTCAGGTCACTAAAGGGTTATCTCTCAGGTCACTAAAGGGTTATCTCTCAGGTGTTGAGATCTTCATAGTATGTTGAATACTTAAAACGAAAGTTAGTTATAATCAAATATAATCAATGATATTCTTGTATAACCCACAATGAAAATGCTTCATATTTTAGGTTTTTCTATATTTACAGCATAAACAAAACACAAGGGGTTTGTTAAATTGAGTGTAAGGTCTATAATGATTTATGCAGTTTCTTCCCTCTCCTCTCACAGCAGGGAGGGGGGCTCCGGACTTAAGGAGAAATACATTGAGGCCTCAAAAAGGTGGTTATGTCATAGCCATAGAATATGTCTGGTCATGTCCTTTTTTACACAAACATGGGAAGGTGTGTCTTATGCCATAGCCAATAAAATATGTCCAGTCCTGTACATCAGTGGCCATGCCCAGTTTTTTTCATTGGTTGGGTATGGAGGAGGTGTTTTGGGGGTTTTCTATCCGGTTTTTTGAGCATAAAGAGACTGGCATTTTGGGAGGGAGCGAGAGAGAGAGGGGGGGTTCCCCTGGTATACTCTCTCCCGGTAGGCTCTGGCCCTCAGAGCTGGGTAAATAGCTCTCGGTAAGGTTCTCTCAGACTTGGTAAATATCTCTCAAATGTCTTGGTTGAATGCTGAGTGAATTTCTTGGTTGAATGCTGAGTGGAATGATTTGATGGGAGATGTGTTTGCTGAGTGGAATGATTTGATGGGAGATGTGTGTATGAATATTAGTCCCGCCACCTGTGAGGAATCTTCCTCCGAATTCATGCGGATAGGAATGTGTTTTTGAATGTTAGTACCCGCCATCTGTGTCAGAAAAAAGGTATGAAATTGATGTGAATTGATTGGGTGAAAATGAAAGTTTGAATGTGCTTTTTATTATCACCGGTCATTTATGAGGAAATACCTCTAAATTATATCGGGAGATTTAAAAATCACAACTGAATTGGGCAGTTTAAATTACAATTTTGGTAATAAATGTAAGACTGTGAATTAAAGTTTCATATTAGAACATGATCACAGCATGATATGTTTAGTATGATTATAATGTTGTAAAGAGAGAAGGTAAAAAACCTGTATTAGTTTGGACCTATTTTTCTTCAAATAAACTGATCCCACCTTTTGGACTGGGACAACTTAAAAGACATCTGTGCTCTCCTCTCCTGCTTCAAAGGTAAGACTGCACCCTGCCACACTCACACTTAGGTAGGGCCACACCTCATTTACTGATATCAAAATCCTTCGGGATCGCTTAAACAGATTTAAGAGAGTTGTCTGAATTGAAACAGCAGTTAATTGAACCTGGTTCTTCGGGGGGTTAATAGAGGTGAGATCTTGCTGACGTTGGTGGATCTGAGCCAAGCAGTAAACTTACATAGACTCAATAACTTCGGTCAGGTCAATTAGTAGGTCAGAGTAATTTCCCGGAATAAATTATCAGGACCTCTCCTACTCTTACACAGGTCACTAAAGGGTTATCTCTCAGGTCACTAAAGGGTTACCTCTCAGGTCACTAAAGGGTTACCTCTCAGGTCACTAAAGGGTTACCTCTCAGGTCACTAAAGGGTTATCTCTCAGGTCACTAAAGGGTTACCTCTCAGGTCACTAAAGGGTTATCTCTCAGGTCACTAAAGGGTTATCTCTCAGGTCACTAAAGGGTTATCTCTCAGGTCACTAAAGGGTTATCTCTCAGGTCACTAAAGGGTTACCTCTCAGGTCACTAAAGGGTTATCTCTCGGGTCACTAAAGGGTTACCTCTCGGGTCACTAAAGGGTTACCTCTCGGGTCACTAAAGGGTTATCTCTCGGGTCACTAAAGGGTTACCTCTCGGGTCACTAAAGGGTTACCTCTCGGGTCACTAAAGGGTTATCTCTCGGGTCACTAAAGGGTTATCAGGTCGCTAAAGGGATATCTCTAGGGTCACTAAAGGGTTATCTCTCGGGTCACTAAAGGGTTATCCCTCAGGTCACTAAAGGGTTATCTCTCGGGTCATTAAAGGGTTATCCCTCAGGTCACTAAAGGGTTATCTCTCGGGTCATTAAAGGGTTATCCCTCAGGTCACTAAAGGGTTACCTCTCAGGTCACTAAAGGGTTACCTCTCAGGTCACTAAAGGGTTACCTCTCAGGTCACTAAAGGGTTATCTCTCAGGTCACTAAAGGGTTACCTCTCAGGTCACTAAAGGGTTATCTCTCAGGTCACTAAAGGGTTATCTCTCAGGTCACTAAAGGGTTATCTCTCAGGTCACTAAAGGGTTATCTCTCAGGTCACTAAAGGGTTACCTCTCGGGTCACTAAAGGGTTATCTCTCGGGTCACTAAAGGGTTACCTCTCGGGTCACTAAAGGGTTACCTCTCGGGTCACTAAAGGGTTATCTCTCGGGTCACTAAAGGGTTACCTCTCGGGTCACTAAAGGGTTACCTCTCGGGTCACTAAAGGGTTATCTCTCGGGTCACTAAAGGGTTATCAGGTCGCTAAAGGGATATCTCTAGGGTCACTAAAGGGTTATCTCTCGGGTCACTAAAGGGTTATCCCTCAGGTCACTAAAGGGTTATCTCTCGGGTCATTAAAGGGTTATCCCTCAGGTCACTAAAGGGTTATCTCTCGGGTCATTAAAGGGTTATCCCTCAGGTCACTAAAGGGTTATCTCTCGGGTCACTAAAGGGTTATCTCTTGGGTCACTAAAGGGTTATCAGGTCACTAAACGGTTATCTCTCGGGACACTAAAGGGTTATCTCTCGGGACACTAAAGGGTTATCTCTCGGGTCACTAAAGGGTTATCCCTCAGGTCACTAAAGGGTTATATTTCGGGTCACTAAAGGCTTATATTTCGGGTCACTAAAGGCTTATCTCTCGGGTCACTAAAGGGTTATCCCTCAGGTCACTAAAGGGTTATCAGGTCACTAAAGGGTTATCAGGTCACTAAAGGGTTATCAGGTCACTAAAGGGTTATCAGGTCGCTAAAGGGTTATCTCTCGGGTCGCTAAAGGGTTATCTCTCGGGTCGCTAAAGGGTTATCTCTCGGGTCGCTAAAGGGTTATCTCTCGGGTCGCTAAAGGTCTCACCTTCCTCTCTCTCCTCCGGCTCTTCCTTCTTGTTCTTCTTCCCGAAGAAGCTGCTGAAGAAACCTCCCCCCCCCCCTTTCTTCTGGCCCCCCGCCGCATTCTTCCCCCCCGCCTGGCCAGACCGGATCACCTGATTCGATCACACACACACACACACACACACACACACACACACACACACACACACACACACACACACACACACACACACACACACACACACACACACACACACACACACACACACACACACACACACACACACACACACACACACACACACACACACACACACACACACACACACACACACACACACACACACACACACACACAGTAAGAGTCCTTTAACTAAGTGTAATATGCATAAGTAGTGTGATAGCGGCCAGGTAACAGTAGTGAAAGTAGTAGTTTATATTTCAGTTATTAAGGATGTATTACAGTTGTTAAATGGTCTAACTGACGGACAGGTGAGAGACAGGTGAGAGACGGGTGAGAGACGGGTGAGAGACAGGTGAAAGGCAGGTGAGTGACAGGGGAGAGACAGGTGAAAGACATGTGAGAGACGGGTGAGAGACGGGTGAAAGACGGGTAAGAGACAGGTGAGAGGCAGGGGAGACAGGTGAGAGACAGGGGAGAGACAGGTGAGAGACAGGTGAGAGACATGTGAGAGACATGTGAAAGACAGGTGAGAGACAGGGGAGAGACAGGTGAGAGACATGTAGGACACAGGTGAGAGAAATGTGAGAGACAGGTGAGAGACAAGGGAGAGACAGGTGAGAGACAGGGGAGAGACAGGTGAGAGACAGGGGAGAGACAGGTAGGACACAGGTAGGACACAGGTGAGAGACAGGTGAGAGACAGGGGAGAGACATGTGAGAGACAGGGGAGAGACAGGGAAGAGACAGGTAGGACACAGGTGAGAGACAGGTGAGAGACAGGTAGGACACAGGTGAGAGACAGGTGAGAGACAGGGGAGAGACATGTGAGAGACAGGGGAGAGACAGGGGAGAGACAGGTGAGAGACAGGGGAGAGACAGGTGAGAGACAGGTGAGAGACAGGGAAGAGACAGGTAGGACACAGGTGAGAGACAGGGGAGAGACAGGTGAGAGACAGGTGAGAGACAGGTGAGAGACGGGGAGAGACAGGTGAGAGACAGGTGAGAGACAGGGAAGAGACGGGGAGAGACAGGTGAGAGACAGGTGAGAGACAGGTGAGAGACAGAGAAGAGACAGGTAGGACACAGGTGAGAGACAGGTGAGAGACAGGTGAGAGACGGGGAGAGACAGGTGAGAGACAGGTGAGAGACAGGGAAGAGACAGGTAGGACACAGGTGAGAGACAGGTGAGAGACAGGTGAGAGACAGGTGAGAGACAGGTGAGAGACAGGTGAGAGACAGGTGAGAGACGGGTGAGAGACGGGTAAGAGACAGGTGAGAGACAGGTGAGAGACAGGTGAGTGACAGGGGAGAGACAGGTGAGAGACGGGTGAGAGAAAGGGGTGAAAGACGGTAAGAGACAGGTGAGAGGCAGGGGAGAGACAGGTGAGAGACAGGGGAGAGACAGGTGAGAGACAGGTGAGAGACAGGGGAGAGACAGATGAGAGACAGGGGAGAGA
Source organism: Gymnodraco acuticeps (assembly GCF_902827175.1). NCBI lineage: Eukaryota > Metazoa > Chordata > Actinopteri > Perciformes > Bathydraconidae > Gymnodraco > Gymnodraco acuticeps. Next base: position 18,865 of record NW_022992134.1, on the reverse strand, counting down.
CATGTGAGAGACAGGTGAGAGACAGGGAAGAGACAGGTAGGACACAGGTGAGAGACAGGGGAGAGACAGGTGAGAGACAGATGAGAGACAGGTGAGAGACAGGTGAGAGACAGGTGAGAGACGGGTGAGAGACGGGTAAGAGACAGGTGAGAGACAGGTGAGTGACAGGGGAGAGACAGGTGAGAGACGGGTGAGAGACGGGTGAAAGACGGGTAAGAGACAGGTGAGAGGCAGGGGAGAGACAGGTGAGAGACAGGGGAGAGACAGGTGAGAGACAGGTGAGAGACAGGGGAGAGACAGGTGAGAGACAGGGGAGAGACAGGTGAGAGACAGGTGAGAGACAGGTGAGAGACAGGTGAGAGACAGGGGAGAGACAGGTGAGAGACAGGTGAGAGACAGGTGAGAGACAGGGGAGAGACAGATGAGAGACAGGGGGAGAGACAGGTGAGAGACAGGTGAGAGACAGGTGAGAGACAGGTGAGAGACATGTGAGAGACAGGGGAGAGACAGGTAGGACACAGGTAGGACACAGGTGAGAGACAGGTGAGAGACAGGGGAGAGACATGTGAGAGACAGGGGAGAGACAGGGAAGAGACAGGTAGGACACAGGTGAGAGACAGGTGAGAGACAGGTAGGACACAGGTGAGAGACAGGGGAGAGACATGTGAGAGACAGGGGAGAGACAGGGGAGAGACAGGTGAGAGACAGGGGAGAGACAGGTGAGAGACAGGTGAGAGACAGGGAAGAGACAGGTAGGACACAGGTGAGAGACAGGGGAGAGACAGGTGAGAGACAGGTGAGAGACAGGTGAGAGACGGGGAGAGACAGGTGAGAGACAGGTGAGAGACAGGGAAGAGACGGGGAGAGACAGGTGAGAGACAGGTGAGAGACAGGTGAGAGACAGAGAAGAGACAGGTAGGACACAGGTGAGAGACAGGTGAGAGACAGGTGAGAGACGGGGAGAGACAGGTGAGAGACAGGTGAGAGACAGGTGAGAGACAGGGAAGAGACAGGTAGGACACAGGTGAGAGACAGGTGAGAGACAGGGGAGAGACATGTGAGAGACAGGTGAGAGACAGGGAAGAGACAGGTAGGACACAGGTGAGAGACAGGGGAGAGACAGGTGAGAGACAGATGAGAGACAGGTGAGAGACAGGTGAGAGACAGGTGAGAGACAGGTGAGAGACGGGTGAGAGACGGGTAAGAGACAGGTGAGAGACAGGTGAGAGACAGGTGAGAGACGGGTGAGAGACGGGTGAAAGACGGGTAAGAGACAGGTGAGAGGCAGGGGAGAGACAGGTGAGAGACAGGGGAGAGACAGGTGAGAGACAGGTGAGAGACAGGGGAGAGACAGATGAGAGACAGGGGAGAGACAGGTGAGAGACAGGTGAGAGACAGGTGAGAGACAGGTGAGAGACAGGGGAGAGACAGGTGAGAGACAGGTGAGAGACAGGTGAGAGACAGGGGAGAGACAGATGAGAGACAGGGGAGAGACAGGTGAGAGACAGGTGAGAGACAGGTGAGAGACAGGTGAGAGACAGGTGAGAGACATGTGAGAGACAGGGGAGAGACAGGTGAGAGACAGGTGAGAGACAGGTGAGAGACAGGGAAGAGACAGGTAGGACACAGGTAGGACACAGGTGAGAGACAGGTAGGACACAGGTGAAAGACAGGTGAGAGACAGGTGAGAGACATGTGAGAGACAGGTGAGAGACAGGGGAGAGACAGGTGAGAAACAGGGGAGAGACAGGTAGGACACAGGTAGGACACAGGTGAGAGACAGGTGAGAGACAGGGGAGAGACAGGGAAGAGACATGTAGGACACAGGTGAGAGACAGGGGAGAGACATGTGAGAGACAGGTGAGAGACATGTAGGACACAGGTGAGAGACGGGGGAGAGACAGGGAAGAGACAGGTGAGAGACAGGTGAGAGACATGTGAGAGACAGGGGAGAGACAGGTGAGAGACAGGGGAGAGACAGGTGAGAGACAGGGGAGAGACAGGTGAGAGACAGGGGAGAGACAGGTGAGAGACATGTAGGACACAGGTGAGAGACAGGTGAGAAACAGGGGAGAGACAGGTAGGACACAGGTAGGACACAGGTGAGAGACAGGTGAGAGACAGGTAGGACACAGGTGAGAGACAGGTGAGAGACAGGGGAGAGACAGGTAGGACACAGGTGAAAGACAGGTGAGAGACAGGTGAGAGACATGTGAGAGACAGGTGAGAGACAGGGGAGAGACAGGTGAGAAACAGGGGAGAGACAGGTAGGACACAGGTAGGACACAGGTGAGAGACAGGTGAGAGACAGGGGAGAGACAGGGAAGAGACATGTAGGACACAGGTGAGAGACAGGGGAGAGACATGTGAGAGACAGGTGAGAGACATGTAGGACACAGGTGAGAGACGGGGGAGAGACAGGGAAGAGACAGGTGAGAGACAGGTGAGAGACAGGTGAGAGACAGGGGAGAGACAGGTGAGAGACAGGGGAGAGACAGGTGAGAGACAGGGGAGAGACAGGTGAGAGACAGGGGAGAGACAGGTGAGAGACATGTAGGACACAGGTGAGAGACAGGTGAGAAACAGGGGAGAGACAGGTAGGACACAGGTAGGACACAGGTGAGAGACAGGTGAGAGACAGGTAGGACACAGGTGAGAGACAGGTGAGAGACAGGGGAGAGACAGGGAAGAGACAGGTAGGACACAGGTGAGAGACAGGTGAGACACAGGTGAGAGACAGGTGAGAGACATGTAGGACACAGGTGAGAGACAGGTGAAAGACGGGTAAGAGACAGGTGAGAGGCAGGGGAGACAGGTGAGAGACAGGGGAGAGACAGGTGAGAGACAGGTGAGAGACATGTGAGAGACATGTGAAAGACAGGTGAGAGACAGGGGAGAGACAGGTGAGAGACATGTAGGACACAGGTGAGAGAAATGTGAGAGACAGGTGAGAGACAAGGGAGAGACAGGTGAGAGACAGGGGAGAGACAGGTGAGAGACAGGGGAGAGACAGGTAGGACACAGGTAGGACACAGGTGAGAGACAGGTGAGAGACAGGGGAGAGACATGTGAGAGACAGGGGAGAGACAGGGAAGAGACAGGTAGGAAACAGGTGAGAGACAGGTGAGAGACAGGTAGGACACAGGTGAGAGACAGGTGAGAGACAGGGGAGAGACAGGTGAGAGACAGGGGAGAGACAGGGGAGAGACAGGTGAGAGACAGGGGAGAGACAGGTGAGAGACAGGTGAGAGACAGGGAAGAGACAGGTAGGACACAGGTGAGAGACAGGGGAGAGACAGGTGAGAGACAGGTGAGAGACAGGTGAGAGACGGGGAGAGACAGGTGAGAGACAGGTGAGAGACAGGGAAGAGACGGGGAGAGACAGGTGAGAGACAGGTGAGAGACAGGTGAGAGACAGAGAAGAGACAGGTAGGACACAGGTGAGAGACAGGTGAGAGACAGGTGAGAGACGGGGAGAGACAGGTGAGAGACAGGTGAGAGACAGGTGAGAGACAGGGAAGAGACAGGTAGGACACAGGTGAGAGACAGGTGAGAGACAGGGGAGAGACATGTGAGAGACAGGTGAGAGACAGGGAAGAGACAGGTAGGACACAGGTGAGAGACAGGGGAGAGACAGGTGAGAGACAGGTGAGAGACGGGGAGATACAGGTGAGAGACAGGTGAGAGACAGGGGAGAGACAGGTAGGACACAGGTGAGAGACAGGGGAGAGACAGGTGAGAGACAGATGAGAGACAGGTGAGAGACAGGTGAGAGACGGGTGAGAGACGGGTAAGAGACAGGTGAGAGACAGGTGAGTGACAGGGGAGAGACAGGTGAGAGACATGTGAGAGACGGGTGAGAGACGGGTGAAAGACGGGTAAGAGACAGGGGAGAGACAGGTGAGAGACAGGGGAGAGACAGGTGAGAGACAGGGGAGAGACAGGTGAGAGACAGGGGAGAGACAGGTGAGAGACAGGTGAGAGACAGGTGAGAGACAGGTGAGAGACAGGGGAGAGACAGGTGAGAGACAGGTGAGAGACAGGTGAGAGACAGGGGAGAGACAGATGAGAGACAGAGAAGAGACAGGTAGGACACAGGTGAGAGACAGGTGAGAGACAGGTGAGAGACGGGGAGAGACAGGTGAGAGACAGGTGAGAGACAGGTGAGAGACAGGGAAGAGACAGGTAGGACACAGGTGAGAGACAGGTGAGAGACAGGGGAGAGACATGTGAGAGACAGGTGAGAGACAGGGAAGAGACAGGTAGGACACAGGTGAGAGACAGGGGAGAGACAGGTGAGAGACAGGTGAGAGACGGGGAGATACAGGTGAGAGACAGGTGAGAGACAGGGGAGAGACAGGTAGGACACAGGTGAGAGACAGGGGAGAGACAGGTGAGAGACAGATGAGAGACAGGTGAGAGACAGGTGAGAGACAGGTGAGAGACGGGTGAGAGACGGGTAAGAGACAGGTGAGAGACAGGTGAGTGACAGGGGAGAGACAGGTGAGAGACATGTGAGAGACGGGTGAGAGACGGGTGAAAGACGGGTAAGAGACAGGGGAGAGACAGGTGAGAGACAGGGGAGAGACAGGTGAGAGACAGGGGAGAGACAGATGAGAGACAGGGGAGAGACAGGTGAGAGACAGGTGAGAGACAGGTGAGAGACAGGTGAGAGACAGGGGAGAGACAGGTGAGAGACAGGTGAGAGACAGGTGAGAGACAGGGGAGAGACAGATGAGAGACAGGGGGAGAGACAGGTGAGAGACAGGTGAGAGACAGGTGAGAGACAGGTGAGAGACAGGTGAGAGACAGGGGAGAGACAGATGAGAGACAGGGGAGAGACAGGTGAGAGACAGGTGAGAGACAGGGGAGAGACAGGTGAGAGACAGGTGAGAGACAGGTGAGAGACAGGGAAGAGACAGGTAGGACACAGGTAGGACACAGGTGAGAGACAGGTAGGACACAGGTGAAAGACAGGTGAGAGACAGGTGAGAGACATGTGAGAGACAGGTGAGAGACAGGGGAGAGACAGGTGAGAGACATGTAGGACACAGGTGAGAGACAGGGGAGAGACAGGTGAGAAACAGGGGAGAGACAGGGGAGAGACATGTGAGAGACAGGTGAGAGACATGTAGGACACAGGTGAGAGACGGGGGAGAGACAGGGAAGAGACAGGTGAGAGACAGGTGAGAGACATGTGAGAGACAGGGGAGAGACAGGTGAGAGACAGGGGAGAGACAGGTGAGAGACAGGGGAGAGACAGGTGAGAGACAGGTGAGAGACAGGGGAGAGACAGGTGAGAGACATGTAGGACACAGGTGAGAGACAGGTGAGAAACAGGGGAGAGACAGGTAGGACACAGGTAGGACACAGGTGAGAGACAGGTGAGAGACAGGTAGGACACAGGTGAGAGACAGGTGAGAGACAGGGGAGAGACAGGGAAGAGACAGGTAGGACACAGGTGAGAGACAGGTGAGACACAGGTGAGAGACAGGTGAGAGACATGTAGGACACAGGTGAGAGACGGGGAGAGACAGGGGAGAGACAGGTAGGACACAGGTGAGAGACAGGGGAGAGACAGGTGAGAGACAGGGGAGAGACAGGTATGACACGGGTGAGAGACAGGGGACAGACAGGGGAGAGACAGGGGAGAGACAGGTGAGAGACAGGGGACGGACAGGTGAGAGACAGGGGAGAGACAGGGGAGAGACAGGTAGGACACGGGTGAGAGACAGGGGAGAGACAGGTGAGACAGACAGGTGAGAGACAGGAGAGAGACAGGAGGACATACAGGTGAGAGACAGGTGAGAGACAGGGGACAGACAGGTGAGAGACAGGGGAGAGACAGGTGAGAGACAGGTGAGACAGGTGAGACAGGTGAGAGACGGGGAGAGACAGGTGAGAGACAGGTGAGAGACAGGGGAGAGACAGGTAGGACACAGGTGAGAGACAGGTGAGAGACAGATGAGAGAAAGGTGAGAGACAGGTGAGAGACAGGTGAGAGACAGGTAGGACACAGGTGAGAGACAGGTGAGAGACAGGGGAGAGACGGGTGAGAGACAGGTGAGAGACAGGGGAGAGACAGGTGACAGACAGGGGAGAGACAGGTGAGAGACAGGTGAGAGACATGTGAGAGACAGGTGAGAGACAGGGGAGAGACAGGTGAGAGACAGGTGAGAGACATGTGAGAGACAGGTGAGAGACAGGGGAGAGACAGGTGAGAGACAGGGGAGAGACAGGTAGGACACAGGTAGGACACAGGTGAGAGACAGGTGAGAGACAGGTAGGACACAGGTGAGAGACAGGTGAGAGACAGGTGAGAGACATGTGAGAGACAGGTGAGAGACAGGTGAGAGACAGATGAGAGACAGGTGAGAGACAGGTGAGAGACAGGTGAGAGACAGGTGAGAGACAGGTAGGACACAGGTGAGAGACAGGTGAGAGACAGGGGACAGACAAGTGAGAGACAGGTGAGAGACCGGGGACGGACAGGTGAGAGACAGGGGAGAGACAGGGGAGAGACACGTGAGAGACAGGTGAGAGACAGGGGAGAGACAGGTGAGAGACAGGTGAGAGACAGGTGAGAGACAGGTAGGACACAGGTGAGAAACAGGTGAGAGACAGGTGAGAAACAGGTAGGACACAGGTGAGAAACAGGTGAGAGACAAGTGAGAGACAGGTGAGAGACCGGGGACGGACAGGTGAGAGACAGGGGACAGACATGTGAGAGACAGGTGAGAGACAGGTAGGACACAGGTGAGAGACAGGGGAGAGACAGGTGAGAGACAGGGGACAGACAAGTGAGAGACAGGTGAGAGACCGGGGACGGACAGGTGAGAGACAGGGGACAGACAGGTGAGAGACAGGGGACGGACAGGTGAGAGACAGGTGAGAGACAGGTAGGACACAGGTGAGAGACAGGGGAGAGACAGGTGAGAGACAGGTGAGAGACAGGTAGGACACAGGTGAGAGACAGGGGAGAGACATGTAGGACACAGGTGAGAGACAGGGGAGAGACGGGTGAGAGACGGGTAAGAGACAGGTGAGAGACAGGTGAGTGACAGGGGAGAGACAGGTGAGAGACATGTGAGAGACGGGTGAGAGACGGGTGAAAGACGGGTAAGAGACAGGTGAGAGGCAGGGGAGAGACAGGTGAGAGACAGGTGAGAGACAGGTGAGAGACAGGGGAGAGACAGGTGAGAGACAGGGGAGAGACAGGGAAGAGACAGGTAGGACACAGGTAGGACACAGGTGAGAGACAGGTGAGAGACAGGTGAGAGACAGGTGAGAGACAGGTGAGAGACAGATGAGAGACAGGTAGGACACAGGTGAGAGACAGGGGAGAGACGGGTAAGAGACAGGTGAGAGACAGGTGAGTGACAGGGGAGAGACAGGTGAGAGACAGGTGAGAGACAGGTGAGAGACAGGGGAGAGACAGGTAGGACACAGGTGAGAGACAGGGGAGAGACAGGTGAGAGACAGGTGAGAGGACAGATGAGAGACAGGTGAGAGACAGGTGAGAGACAGATGAGAGACAGGTAGGACACAGGTGAGAGACAGGGGAGAGACGGGTAAGAGACAGGTGAGAGACAGGTGAGTGACAGGGGAGAGACAGGTGAGAGACATGTGAGAGACAGGTGAAAGACGGGTAAGAGACAGGTGAGTGACAGGGGAGAGACAGGTGAGAGACAGGTGAGAGACAGGGGAGAGACAGGGGAGAGACAGGTAGGACACAGGTGAGAGACAGGGGAGAGACAGGTGAGAGACAGGTGAGAGACAGATGAGAGACAGGTGAGAGACAGGTGAGAGACAGATGAGAGACAGGTAGGACACAGGTGAGAGACAGGGGAGAGACGGGTAAGAGACAGGTGAGAGACAGGTGAGTGACAGGGGAGAGACAGGTGAGAGACAGGTGAGAGACAGGTGAGAGACAGGTGAGAGACATGTGAGAGACAGGTGAGAGACAGGTGAGAGACAGGTGAGAGACAGATGAGAGACAGGTAGGACACAGGTGAGAGACAGGGGAGAGACGGGTAAGAGACAGGTGAGAGACAGGTGAGAGACAGGGGAGAGACAGGTGAGAGACATGTGAGAGACAGGTGAAAGACGGGTAAGAGACAGGTGAGTGACAGGGGAGAGACAGGTGAGAGACAGGTGAGAGACAGGGGAGAGACAGGGGAGAGACAGGTAGGACACAGGTGAGAGACAGGTGAGAGACAGGTGAGAGACAGGTGAGAGACAGGTGAGAGACAGATGAGAGACAGGTAGGACACAGGTGAGAGACAGGGGAGAGACGGGTAAGAGACAGGTGAGAGACAGGTGAGTGACAGGTGAGAGACAGGTGAGAGACAGGTGAGAGACAGGGGAGAGACAGGTAGGACACAGGTGAGAGACAGGGGAGAGACAGGTGAGAGACAGGTGAGAGACAGATGAGAGACAGGTGAGAGACAGGTGAGAGACAGATGAGAGACAGGTAGGACACAGGTGAGAGACAGGGGAGAGACGGGTAAGAGACAGGTGAGAGACAGGTGAGTGACAGGGGAGAGACAGGTGAGAGACATGTGAGAGACAGGTGAAAGACGGGTAAGAGACAGGTGAGTGACAGGGGAGAGACAGGTGAGAGACAGGTGAGAGACAGGGGAGAGACAGGGGAGAGACAGGTAGGACACAGGTGAGAGACAGGGGAGAGACAGGTGAGAGACAGGTGAGAGACAGATGAGAGACAGGTGAGAGACAGGTGAGAGACAGATGAGAGACAGGTAGGACACAGGTGAGAGACAGGGGAGAGACGGGTAAGAGACAGGTGAGAGACAGGTGAGTGACAGGGGAGAGACAGGTGAGAGACATGTGAGAGACAGGGGAGAGACAGGGGAGAGACAGGGGAGAGACATGTAGGACACAGGTGAGAGACAGGTGAGAAACAGGGGAGAGACAGGTAGGACACAGGTGAGAGACAGGTGAGAGACAGGGGACAGACAGGCGAGAGACAGGGGAGAGACAGGTGAGAGACAGGTGAGAGACAGGGGACGGACAGGTGAGAGACAGGGGAGAGACAGGGGAGAGACAGGGGAGAGACAGGTAGGACACGGGTGAGAGACAGGGCAGAGACAGGTGAGACAGACAGGTGAGAGACAGGAGAGAGACAGGAGGACATACAGGTGAGAGACAGGTGAGAGACAGGGGACAGACAGGTGAAAGACAGGGGAGAGACAGGTGAGAGACAGGTGAGACAGGTGAGAGACGGGGAGAGACAGGTGAGAGACAGGTGAGAGACAGGGGAGAGACAGGTAGGAGACAGGTGAGAGACAGGTGAGAGACAGATGAGAGAAAGGTGAGAGACAGGTGAGAGACAGGTGAGAGACAGGTGAGTGACAGGGGAGAGACAGGTGAGAGACATGTGAGAGACGGGTGAGAGACGGGTGAAAGACGGGTGAGAGACAGGGGAGAGACAGGGGAGAGACAGGTGACAGACAGGGGAGAGACAGGTGAGAGACAGGTGAGAGACATGTGAGAGACCGGGGAGAGACAGGTGAGAGACAGGGGAGAGACAGGTGAGAGACAGGTGAGAGACATGTGAGAGACAGGTGAGAGACAGGTGAGAGACAGGGGAGAGACAGGTAGGACACAGGTAGGACACAGGTGAGAGACAGGTGAGAGACAGGGGAGAGACAGGTGAGAGACAGGTGAGAGACAGATGAGAGACAGGTGAGAGACAGGTGAGAGACAGGGGAGAGACAGGTGAGAGACAGGTGAGAGACAGGGGAGAGACAGGTGAGAGACAGGTAGGACACAGGTAGGACACAGGTGAGAGACAGGTGAGAGACAGGTGAGAGACAGGTGAGAGACATGTGAGAGACAGGTGAGAGACAGGTGAGAGACAGGTGAGAGACAGGTGAGAGACAGGTGAGAGACAGGTGAGAGACAGGTGAGAGACAGGGGAGAGACAGGTGAGAGACAGGGGACAGACAAGTGAGAGACAGGTGAGAGACAGGTGAGAGACAGGTGAGAGACAGGTGAGAGACAGGTGAGAGACAGGTGAGAGACAGGGGACAGACAGGTGAGAGACAGGGGACAGACAGGTGAGAGACAGGGGACAGACAGGTGAGAGACAGGTGAGAGACAGGTGAGAGACAGGGGACAGACAGGTGAGAGACAGGTGAGAGACAGGTGAGAGACAGGGGACAGACAGGTGAGAGACAGGGGACAGACAGGTGAGAGACAGGTGAGAGACAGGGGACAGACAGGTGAGAGACAGGTGAGAGACAGGGGACAGACAGGTGAGAGACAGGGGACAGACAGGTGAGAGACAGGTGAGAGACAGGGGACAGACAGGTGAGAGACAGGTGAGAGACAGGGGACAGACAGGTGAGAGACAGGGGACAGACAGGTGAGAGACAGGGGAACAGACAGGGGAGAGACAGGGGACAGACAGGTGAGAGACAGGTGAGAGACAGGTGAGAGACAGGTGGACAGACAGGTGAGAGACAGGGGAGAGACAGGGTGAAGACAGGTGAGAGACAGGGGAGAGACAGGTGAGAGACAGGGGACAGACAGGTGAGAGTACAGGTGAGAGACAGACAGGTGAGAGACAGGGGAGAGACAGGTGAGAGACAGGTGAGAGACAGGGGACAGACGGGGAGAGACAGGGGAGAGACAGGTGAGAGACAGGGGAGAGACAGGTGAGAGACAGGTGGAGACAGTGAGAGACAGGGGACAGACAAGGGGAGAGACAGGGGAGAGACAGGTGAGGAGACAGGTGGGGAGACAGGGGATAGACAGGGAGAGAGACAGAGGGAGAGACAGGGGACAGACAGGTGAGAGACAGGTGAAGAGACAGGTGAGAGACAGGGACAGACAGGTGAGAGACAGGGGACAGGACAGGGAGAGACAGGGGACAGACAGGTGAGAGACAGGGGACAGACAGGTGAGAGACAGGGGACAGACAGGTGAGAGACAGGGGACAGACAGGGGAGAGACAGGGGACAGACAGGGGAGAGACAGGGGACAGACAGGTGAGAGACAGGTGAGAGACAGGTGGAGGAGACGGGGAGAGACAGGGGAGAGACAGGGGAGAGACAGGTGAGAGACAGGTGAGAGACAGGGGGGGGGGAGAGACAGGTGAGAGACAGGGGAGAGACAGTGAGAGACAGGGGGAGAGACAGGTGAGAGACAGGTGAGAGACAGGTGAGAGACAGGGTGAGAGACAGGGGAGAGACAGGGGAGAGACAGGTGAGAGAACAGGGGGAGAGACAGGTGGAGAGAACGGTGAGAGAACAGGTGAGAGACAGGTGAGAGACAGGGGGAGAGACAGGGAGAGACGGGAGAGACAGGTGAGAGACAGGAGGACAGTTGATAGGTACAGGGAGAGACAGGGGGAGAGACAGGTGAGAGACAGGTGAGAGACAGGTGAGAGACAGGGGAGAGACAGGGGAGACCACTGCAGAATGATCAGTTTGACTAGTGAAATGAACATCTCTTTATTTTATTGCATAAACTACTGACAACATTTCTCTGTGTTGGAATTCAAACACACTCTGCAGCTCTCTGTGTGTGTGTGTGTGTGTGTGTGTGTGTGTGGTGTGTGTGTGTGTGTGTGTGTGTGTGTGTGTGTGTGTGTGTGTGTGTGTGTGTGTGTGTGTGTGTGTGTGTGTGCAATCAGAGAGGAGTCAGGGAGCAGGGTTACCTCCATGTGGGCCTGCTGCCGGGTCAGCGTTATGTTGAAGACGTCCAGATCCTTCTCCAGATCCTGGGGGGGGGGGGGGGGGGGGGGCAGTCAGTTAGTACACACACACACAGAGTTATCTCACGTCTGGCGGTGCATTCAGGGACCTGCAGAGTTCTCTCATATCTCAATGTACTGTGTATTGTGTGGTGGTGCGTTCAGGGACCTGCATCAATGTGTTGTGTATTGTGTGGCGGTGCGTTCAGGGACCTTTCTCAATGTGTTGTGTATTGTGTGGCGGTGCGTTCAGGGACCTGTCTCAATGTGTTGTGTATTGTGTGGTGGTGCATTCAGGGACCTGTCTCAATGTGTTGTGTATTGTGTGGTGGTGTGTTCAGGGACCTGTCTCAATGTACTGTGTGTTGTCTGGCGGTGCGTTCAGGGACCTGTCTCAATGTGTTGTGTATTGTGTGGTGGTGCGTTCAGGGACCTGCAGAGTCCTCTCGTGTCTCAATGTATTGTGTATTGTGTGGCGGTGCGTTCAGAGACCTTTCTCAATGTGTTGTGTATTGTGTCGCGGTGCGTTCAGGGACCTGTCTCAATGTGTTGTGTATTGTGTGGCGGTGTCTTCAGGGACCTGTCTCAATGTACTGTGTGTTGTGTGGTGGTTCGTTCAGGGACCTGTCTCAATGTGTTGTGTATTGTGTGGCGGTGTGTTCAGGGACCTGTCTCAATGTACTGTGTGTTGTGTGGTGGTGCGTTCAGGGACCTGTCTCAATGTGTTGTGTATTGTCTGGCGGTTTGTTCAGGGACCTGTCTCAATGTGTTGTGTATTGTGTGGTGGTGCGTTCAGGGACCTGCAGAGTCCTCTCGTGTCTCAATGTATTGTGTAGTATGTGGCGATGCATTCAGGGACCTCTTTTGTCTCATTGTATTGTGTATTGTGTGGCGATGCGTTCAGGGACCTGTGGAGTTCTCTCATGTCTCAATGTGTTGTGTATTGTGTGGCGGTGCGTTCAGGGACCTGTGGAGTTCTCTCATGTCTCAATGTGTTGTGTATTGTGTGGCGGTGCGTTCAGGGACCTGCAGCGTTCTCTCATGTCTCAATGTGTCGTGTATTGTGTGGCGGTGCGTTCAGGGACCTGTGGAGTTCTCTCATGTCTCCATGTAGTGTGTATTATGTGGTGGTGCGTTCAGGGACCTGCAGAGTTCTCTCATCTCTCAATGTATCGTGTGGCGGTGCGTTCAGGGACCTGCAGAGTTCTCTCATGTCTTAATGTGTTGTGTATTGTGTGGCGGTGCGTTCAGGGACCTGCAGAGTTCTCTCATGTCTCCTTATATTGTGTATTATGTGGCGGTGCGTTCAGGGACATGTCTCAATGTATTGTGTAGTGTGTGGCGGTGCGTTCAGGGACCTGTCTCAATGTATTGTGTATTATATGGCAGTGCGTGCAGGGACCTGTCTCATTGTACTGCGTGGCGGTGCGTTCAGGGACCTGTCTCATTGTAGTGTGTATTGTGTGGCGGTGCGGTCAGGGACCTGTCTCAATGTATTGTGTGGCGGTGCGTTCAGGGACCTGTCTCAATGTACTGTGTATTATGTGGTGGTGCGTTCAGGGACCTCTCATGTCTCAATGTATTGTGTATTGTGTGTCGGTGCGTTCAGGGACATGTCTCAATGTGTTGTGTATTGTCTGGCGGTGCGTTCAGGGACCTGTCTCAATGTGTTGTGTATTGTCTGGCGGTGCGTTCAGGGACCTGTCTCAATGTGTTGTGTATTGTCTGGCGGTGCGTTCAGGGACCTGTCTCAATGTGTTGTGTATTGTGTGGTGGTGCGATCAGGGACCTGCAGAGTCCTCTCGTGTCTCAATGTATTGTGTAGTATGTGGCGATGCATTCAGGGACCTCTTTTGTCTCATTGTATTGTGTATTGTGTGGCGGTGCGTTCAGAGCGGTTCAGAGACATGCAGAGTTCTCTCATCTCTCAATGTATTGTGTGGCGGTGCGTTCAGGGACCTGCAGAGTTCTCTCATGTCTCAATGTGTTGTGTATTGTGTGGCGGTGCGTTCAGGGACCTGCAGAGTTCTCTCATGTCTCAATGTGTTGTGTATTGTGTGGCAGTGCGTTCAGGGACCTGCAGAGTTCTCTCATGTCTCAATGTGTTGTGTATTGTGTGGCGGTGCGTTCAGGGACCTGTGGAGTTCTCTCATGTCTCCATGTATTGTGTATTATGTGGTGGTGCATTCAGGGACCTGCAGAGTTCTCTCATCTCTCAATGTATCGTGTGGCGGTGCGTTCAGGGACCTGCAGAGTTCTCTCATGTCTCAATGTGTTGTGTATTGTGTGGCGGTGCGTTCAGGGACCTGCAGAGTTCTCTCATGTCTCCTTATATTGTGTATTATGTGGCGGTGCGTTCAGGGACATGTCTCAATGTATTGTGTAGTGTGTGGCGGTGCGTTCAGGGACCTGTCTCAATGTATTGTGTATTATATGGCAGTGCGTTCAGGGACCTGTCTCATTGTACTGTGTGGCGGTGCGTTCAGGCACCTGTCTCATTGTAGTGTGTATTGTGTGGCGGTGCGGTCAGGGACCTGTCTCAATGTATTGTGTGGCGGTGCGTTCAGGGACCTGTCTCAATGTACTGTGTATTATGTGGTGGTGCGTTCAGGGACCTCTCATGTCTCAATGTATTGTGTATTGTGTGTTGGTGTGTTCAGGGACCTGTCTCATTGTGTTGTGTATTGTGTGGTGGTGCGTTCAGGGACCTGTCTCAATGTGTTGTGTATTGTGTGGCGGTGCGTTCAGAGACCTGTCTCAATGTGTTGTGTATTGTGTGGTGGTGCGTTCAGGGACCTGTCTCAATGTGTTGTGTATTGTGTGGCGGTGCGTTCAGGGACCTGCAGAGTCCTCTCGGCCTCGGCCCCCAGCTTCTGGTTCAGGATCTTGTTCTTATAGGCCAGCTTGTAGGCCTTCAGGTTGTCACGGTGCTTTTTGATGCTGGACCAGGACGAGGTTCTGACCCGTCTGCGGTGGTCCTGCAGCACGCTCTTGTAGCCGTAGTCCCACCTGGTGGAGAGAGAAACCAGGTAAAGTAGTTAGCTGCTTATAGACCAGGACCACATAACCAGGGTCCAGGACTCCCTGTGGTCAGCGTTCACGACTCTCTGAGGACCTGGTATCTAAGGACCTGGTTCTGAGGACCTGGTACTGGGAACCTGGGTCTGAGGTACTGAGGACATGGTTCTGAGGGACTGAGGACCTGATTCTGAGGACCTGGTTCTGGAGTACTGTGGGACTGAGGAACTGGTTATGAGGACCGGTTTCTGAGGTACTGAGGAACTGATTCTGAGGTACTGAAGACCTGGTTCTGAGGACCTGGCTCTGAGGAACAGGTTCTGAGGTACTGAGGACCTGGTTCTGAGGTACTGAATAACTGGTTCTGAGGTTCTGGTTCTGAGGTACTGAGGAACTGGTTCTGAGGTCCTGAGGACCTGGTTCTGAGGTCCTGGTTCTGAGGTTCTGAGGACCTGATTATGAGGTTCTGAGGACCTGGGTCTGAGGACCTGGGTCTGAGGTACTGAGGACCTGGGTCTGAGTTACTGAGGACCTGGTTCTGAGGGAGTGAGGACCTGATTCTGAGGACCTGGTTCTGAGGTTCTGAAGACCTGATTCTGAGGGAGTGAGGACCTGATTCTGAGGACCTGGTTCTGAGGACCTGGTTCTGAGGACCTGGTTCTGAGGTTCTGAGGACCTGGTTCTGAGGTACTGACCACAGCTTGGCATTGGTGTGGACCGACCCCTCAGGTCTGAACCTCCTGTAGGGGGCGCTCCTCACCGAGCAGTCCACTGACTCCAAAGCCTGCACCACACTCAGGTACTGAAGACAAACAACAACAACAGCAAAGTTTACAGACAGTTTTCTCTGTCTGTCTCACCTGAGGTCTGGTGATCTGGATGTCTGACCTGTCTCTCTGTCTCACCTGTCTCTCTGTTTGTCTCTCTGTCTCACCTGAGATCTGGTGATCTGGATGTCTGACCTGTCTCTCTGTCTCACCTGTCTCTCTGTTTGTCTCTCTGTCTCACCTGAGATCTGGTGATCTGGATGTCTGACCTGTCTCTCTGTCTCACCTGTCTCTCTGTCTCTCTGTTTGTCTCTCTGTCTCACCTGAGGTCTGGTGATCTGGATGTCTGACCTGTCTCTCTGTCTCACCGGAGGTCTGGATGTCTCTCTCTCTTTGTCTCTCTCTCTTTGTCTTTGTCTCTCTCTCTAAAGCACTGTCTCAACAGTCAGTCTCTCTGTCTCACCTGACGTCTGGTGATCTGGATGTCTCACCTGTCTCTCTGTCTCACCTGTCTCTCTGTGTGTCTCTCTGTCTCACCTGAGGTCTGGTGATCTGGATGTCTGACCTGTCTCTCTGTCTTACCTGTCTCTCTGTTTGTCTCTCTGTCTCACCTGAGGTCTGGTGATCTGGATGTCTGACCTGTCTCTCTGTCTCACCTGTCTCTCTGTTTGTCTCTCTGTCTCACCTGAGGTCTGGTGATCTGGATGTCTGACCTGTCTCTCTGTCTCACCGGAGGTCTGGATGTCTCTCTCTCTTTGTCTCTCTCTCTTTGTCTTTGTCTCTCTCTCTAAAGCACTGTCTCAACAGTCTGTCTCTCTGTCTCACCTGACGTCTGGTGATCTGGATGTCTCACCTGTCCCTCTCTTTGTCTCTCTGTCTGTCTCTCTGTCTCACCTGTCTCACCTGTCTCTCTGTCTGTCTCACCTGTCTCTCTGTCTCTCCTGTCTGTCTGTCTGTCTCACCTGTCTCTCCTGTCTGTCTCACCTGTCTCTCTGTCTGTCTCATCTGTCTCTCTGTCTCTCCTGTCTGTCTGTCTGTCTGTCTCACCTGTCTCTCCTGTCTGTCTCACCTGTCTCTCTGTCTGTCTCACCTGTCTCTCTGTGTGTCTCACCTGTCTCTCTGTCTCACCTGTCTCTCCTGTCTGTCTGTCTGTCTCACCTGTCTCTCTGTCTCACCTGAGGTCTGGTGATCTGGATGTCGATGTTCTGGACCTCCAGGTTCAGGTCTAGTTTTGGACTCTTCAGTTCCAGCTCAGCCGTCGGGTTGATGCACATTTTAGCCGAAGCAAAGATAGGCTTGAAGACTACACAAAAAAAACAAGAAAACAGAGCACTCACCCACTCATCAACCAATCAGAGAGCAGGAAACACTCATCAACCATTCAGAGACCAGGAAACACTCATCAACCAATCAGAGACCAGGAAACACTCATCAACCATTCAGAGACCGGGAAACACTCATCAACCATTCAGAGACGAGGGAACACTCATCAACCATTCATAGACCAGGAAACACTCATCAACCATTCAGAGACCAGGAAACACTCATCAACCAATCAGAGACCAGGAAACACTCATCAACCATTCAGAGACGAGGGAACACTCATCAACCATTCATAGACCAGGAAACACTCATCAACCATTCAGAGACCAGGAAACACTCATCAACCAATCAGAGACCAGGAAACACTCATCAACCATTCAGAGACCAGGGAACACTCATCAACCATTCATAGACCAGGAAACACTCATCAACCATTCAGAGACCAGGAAACACTCATCAACCAATCAGAGACCAGGAAACACTCATCAACCATTCAGAGACCAGGAAACACTCATCAACCAATCAGAGACCAGGAAACACTCATCAACCATTCAGAGACCAGGAAACACTCATCAACCATTCAGAGACCAGGAAACACTCAACCATTCAGAGACCAGGGAACATTCATCAACCAATCAGAGACCAGGGAACACTCGTCAACCATTCAGAGACCAGGAAACACTCAACCATTCAGAGACCAGGAAATACTCAACCATTCAGAGACCAGGGAACATTCATCAACCAATCAGAGACCAGGGAACACTCATCAACCAATCAGAGACCAGGGAACACTCATCAACCATTCAGAGACCAGGGAACACTCATCAACCAATCAGAGACCAGGAAACACTCATCAACCATTCAGAGACCAGGGAACACTCATCAACCATTCATAGACCAGGAAACACTCATCAACCATTCAGAGACCAGGAAACACTCATCAACCAATCAGAGACCAGGAAACACTCAACCATTCAGAGACCAGGGAACACTCAACCATTCAGAGACCAGGAAACACTTATCAACCATTCAGAGACCAGGAAACACTCATCAACCAATCAGAGACCAGGAAACACTCAACCATTCAGAGACCAGGAAACACTCATCAACCATTCAGAGACCAGGAAACACTCATCAACCAATCAGAGACCAGGAAACACTCAACCATTCAGAGACCAGGGAACACTCAACCATTCAGAGACCAGGAAACACTTATCAACCATTCAGAGACCAGGAAACACTCATCAACCATTCAGAGACCAGGAAACACTCATCAACCATTCAGAGACCAGGAAACACTCAACCATTCAGAGACCAGGGAACATTCATCAACCAATCAGAGACCAGGGAACACTCATCAACCAATCAGAGACCAGGGAACACTCATCAACCAATCAGAGACCAGGAAACACTCATCAACCATTCAGAGACCATCAACCAATCAGAGACCAGGAAACACTCATCAACCAATCAGAGCCCAGGACACACTCATCAACCATTCAGAGACCAGGACACACTCATCAACCAATCAGAGACCAGGAAACACTCATCAACCAATCAGAGCGCAGGAAACACTCAACCATTCAGAGACCAGGAAACACTCATCAACCAATCAGAGACCAGGAAACACTCATCAACCATTCAGAGACCAGGAAACACTCATCAACCATTCAGAGACCAGGGAACACTCATCAACCAATCAGAGACCAGGAAACACTCATCAACCAATTAGAGACCAGGAAACACTCGTCAACCATTCAGAGACTAGGGAACACTCATCAACCAATCAGAGCCCAGGAAACACTCATCAACCAATCAGAGCCCAGGAAACATTCATCAACCATTTGTAATGATATGAGGAGACTCACTGTACTGATAGTGAGGAATCTCCAGATCTGTACTGCTGATCCCAACCTTTAACTGATCCTGGAGAGGAGGAGGAGGAAGAGGAAGAGGAAGAGGAAGAAGAAGAGAATGAGGAGGAGGAGGAAGGAGAGGAGGAAGAGGAGGACAATGAGGAGGAGGAAGAGGAGAATGA
>NW_022992133.1:0-42850 GCF_902827175.1 Gymnodraco acuticeps | reverse complement strand
ACGTATGGATTAACCTTCAGCCGCGTTTTTATCGTTTTAATGCCATTAAACGCAACTTTTGATCAGAAACGAACAGCTAAGGTACGAGATGTCCCATGAATGCTCCGTGATGCTACGTGTTGTGATGTCTGTGTTTGCTTCCCCTGTCGCGACTTCTGATCGCTCAGTAATGATACTAATACCTATAGAATCTGTGGAATCTCAGTTTTAATCGGATATCTTGTGCAGTTACGATGAGTAATAAGGGTATTTTTACCTTGAGTTATGTGCTAAGTGCGTTAGCATTTTTTCCCTCGGGGCTAATTTAGACGCTTCTTGTGAGACTTGTGCTTTGTTTCGGTAAAAATTGTTCATATCTTCAGTTAGATGAGTTTCTAACCGTTAAGTGAGTATGACACATTAATAGGTTTGAGACAGTGTCGTGAAAAAACACCACGCAGGTCCCTAATCCGGGTGCTCTCGGGCTCCCGACTCCAACAGTGTTCAAGGTGCTTCACATTGGCATATAACACATAATTATTAAAAACAAAAAAAACACACAAACAAAAGCAGAAAAAAGACAATCTTCTCAATCTTCCTCCTCCTCTCCTTCTTCTTATGTTTGATTGATTGATTTATTCATTTGTTCAGTTATTTGTGTATCTATTAATTTAACTAACATCAACAGTACCATTGTAAAAGCAAACTTTAACTAAAAAATATATAATTTAGATTAATGATCAGGACGGATCGTTTGTCTTCGTTTGTCCTTTATTCAATTTGTATTTGTTTTGCCCATTTGTAATGTTATTTCCAATGTTTACAAAAAAAATTTATTTACTTTTTTATTTATTTATTTTTTATTGTAAATCATTCTTCTGCCTTTTTAACGAGACACGGCAGGCAAAAACATCGTTTTTCAAGTACTGGTCAATTTTGAGATTTTGTGCTATTTTGATTCCATAACATGTTTTCTTTCAGGCTTTTGGAAGGAAAACGTACAAAATACACATTTAAGTGTTTATTTTACTATAGTTTGTCTATTTGCGTCTGGAGATTTCTCCTAAATTCACCAAAAGTTAGCATTCTAACGTAACATAAAGTACCGCGACCGCTGTTTGCACCATGTCATCAGAGATATCGTTAAAAAGCTGTGTCTCTCCTGCACAATCTCATCGGATCCAAATATGGTCATTTCCTTTGTATCAGCAACCAATCGTGAAAGCACAAAGGAGTCTTAAACCAAGAAACGAAATCTCATTGGCTGGTGTCAATTTCTGACAACGTGATTCGTTCAGATGCGTCACGTGGTGTGCACTTCCTGGTTAGCTTTCCGCTAGAAATTGAAATCTCAAAATGGCAAAAGAACGGCGAAAAAAACGTTCACAGAGAAGACGACAACAATTGTCGTACGAACAGTGGCGACTGGTCATTAGGGGCAGGTGGGGCACAGCCCCACCTAGTGTCAGCAGAAAGTATTAAAAATAATGATTACAAACAAATGCAAAAAATAAATTAAAAAATAAATTAAATATATTTTAAGATCATGTTTAATCATCTGATTCGTCTGTACATTGCTGTTTTAGTATGTGTTCTTCTAATTAGTGTCTACAGTGTGTGCCTATTGAGCTGTTTAGAGCCATGTGGGACAAAACCCGATCCTGCCCCTCCCTCTACTGTCTAAGTCAATGGTGACTGTAAAAACTACACTGCGCATGCTCAGAATATTTTCCTATTTAATGTGTGTGGCAAAAAAATAATGACCATAGGGGCATAGAGCTGCCATCCCCACCATACGTCATCTCACATCATTCAGAGCTGATTGGCTGTAAGTACGTGTGCCGCGAAAAGTGTGGTGTGTGAAGAGCAGACGAGAGAGCTGCAGTGACGGGTCCTAAAACCCGGAAGTAAGCTGCGCATGGCTTCCCTCGACAAAAAAGCAATGAGATTTCTCCATAGAAACGTTTCTACCCTACTTTTATAATTTTCGAATAATAAATCTATTGATTAGATCAGATTTATGATAGACTTTTGAAACTACAAGAACATAAGGAGGACTTTTACAAAAAAGTAATAGAGATTTTTGTCCAGAAGGATAGGCAAATGGACTTAATCTTCAAGTCAAGGTAAGACTGCAATTTTATTGAAAATGGGATCTTACTAGAGAACAATTCAATATTTAAATGATAAAATTACATTTTTTGGGTATCCTTCTGTTGAACTGTCTGTTAAAATTAATTGAAGCATCAGACAAAAAAAGCTTTTGAAAATAATATTATATTTTGATTTAGGTCAAAATATAATATTTGTAAACCTGAAGAGTCAGTGTGCCTCACCAGCCATGAACCTCACTGCAGAAGCTTATATAGACATCTAAGTTTTTTGTGCCCCACCACTTTTGTACATATAAAAACGCCACTGCGTACGAAGCAAGGTTATACAAAAAACAAATGACCCCGAACATGAAATACCTTCACGGAGTGCGCCGATGCGCAACCTGTCATCCAAAGAACAGGAGGGTTTAGCTAGCGCCTCACTGCAATCTTTAAAGGTCGTTTTCTCAAAATGAGTTTTTTCTCCTACTCTGAGTTTGAAATTTCAACTTCAGTAGCACTTACATACACCAAACCTTCCAGTTATATTCCTATCAATATCATGAAGGCTTTTACAGAAGGGTTTGTTCATATATCATTCATAGCCTGAATTATATAAGATTGTATACCTAAAAACATGGCGAAAATTGATATTTTAGGGCTGTTGACAGTATTTTCTGATTTATGGAGTGATAAAAAGAGATATCCAATATTCCTTCTGTAAAAGCCTTAGATACTAATATGACTGCAAAATGAAACAAGAATGTTGAACCTGGCTTTATCCAAAGTTCAGATTTCGATTCCTGAAATGTCTTAAAATATGTGCATATTTAATGAGATAATGGAATTTGCATATTTAAACATGCTATTTCAGAAAACGTGTAATACAAAAAGCAATTGTCTTATTGTAAGTAATTAACTGGAGAAATTTCTAGCTAATACCTTTAAGTTAAAAAAATTACCCTATTCACCTGGGGTGTCTCGCCTTAACCTTAATTCATGACCAGAACATCCTGCTGGCTTTTTCTCTGTGAAATGTAACCCGAGCAGCTGGACCTCCTTTGTGTTGAAATGAACCAATCAGGGTGTGTCAGACGTGTCTTACTGCTAACATATCAAATCAGATTAGACAATATTTTCTGATAAACACTCCCATTGTGTCCCTCTTTATAAATGCTTGCCGCATCACAGGGAGCCATTCTGCAGAGCGAGTCCACTAAAGTCAAGGTAAGACGCTTAAAATATTTCTTTGTTTTTTTAAAGGTATTTTTTAGGCCAGGGTGGGCCTTTGGATCAGGGGTGTCAAACTCAAGATCTGGGGGCCAAATTCGGCCCGTAACTTCATTTAATGTGGCCCACAAGAGCTTGCAAAGAATATAATATGTTTATTATATGGTTACATGTCGATTTACAGAAGGACGTTGCCCATACAGTACATGTAGCACAATGCATCTCAAATTTGACTTTTTTCTCAGAATTTGCCTTTTTTATGTCACTTTTTTTTCTTTTTATTAACTTTTTTTCCAAAATCATTTTGTGGCATTCTCACTGAAGGAACTTGCAATTATTTGTCCTAGACTTCTGCTTTCAGACATAGTTAATTATGAAGTTATTACCCTATCTGATAATAATTCAATGCAGAGGCAATAATGTAATATAATACATTATTTTATATGTATAAAATATTTATATATGTATTTGTATATAGTCTTAAAGTTACAACCGGTCCTTTGAGTGCAACCATAATGTGAATGTGGCCCGTGAGGAAATGTAGTTTGACACCCCTGCTTTAGATAGATAGAATCGGAGGGACGAAACCCTCTGTAACAAAGCACACAGGGTGAAATGTGCCTGTTTGTCTGCTTTAGGACGCTTCAACATTGCCGTATTATGTGTTAATACTTCAGGTTAAAGCCTAATTGCTTACTTTGCATAGCGTCACCAGCTTTAACAACCTCCACTTGCCAAAGAAACTGTTCAAGGGCAGGAGGTGAACTCTCCAAGTACCAGTCCAAACTCCATATTTAGGTATTTTCGGGGACTTGAACCAGCAACCCCACGGTCCAAGTCCCTATTAACTGAGCCTCGGACATTAGAGATGTAAAGGGATGAAAGGGGCAGATAGAGGACATGACTTACTAAGCAGCGCTTTAAGCATGTCCTTCTATCTTTACATGTGACCTGCTGTCAAAAATCCAACATATAGGTACATTCGTTTGTCCTTTATTCAATTTGTATTTGTTTTGCCCATTTGTAATGTTATTCCTAATGTTTACAAAAAAAATGTATTTACTTTTGTATTTATTTATTTTTATTGTAAATCATTCTTCTGCCTTTTTAACCTTAATTCATCCTGCTGGCTTTTTCTCTGTGAAATGTGACCAGCTGGACCTCCTTTGTGTTGAAATTAACCAATGTGTGACAGACGTGTCTTACTGCTACCTATATGTTGGATTTTATTGTTTCGTTGTTGTCGAGAACAAAACTTTTTTTTTTTTTTTTTTCGCGTTAAAGGCGGTCTACTATTCGTCTCTTTGTGCTCTACCTGTTGAACCGGCTTGGTCAGTTTCTGCAATCTTTCTGGAATCTTCCAGTTCTTCTGTGAAACGCTCATTTCATTTTCAAAGATTCAAAGGCTTAGATATGGCAGTTAACATCTTTAGTCTCAGGCTCCTCCACAATACAACATAAGACCAGAGGTGGAAAGTAACGGAGTAAAAATACTTTGTTACTGTACTTAAATAAGTTATATTCATACCCCTTTCATCACATTAGTATGCATAGAAAGTGACAGAGTCATGACAGGTGACACTTATGATCCTTACTACTAATTGTATGACTCCTAATAAACCTGTTGTGAGGTGTGGTGACAGGTGTCTAATCTTTATGACGTGTGGTTACAGGTGTCATATGTTTATGAGGTGTTGTTTTATGGTGTGTGATGTTTGTGAGGTGTTGTTTTATGGTGTGTGATGTTTGTGAGGTGTTGTTTTATGGTATAATAAACCTTTGATTTCCGTCCTTTTGTGAGTGTCTGATGACACTTTTTTATTTTAAACAAAATGTCACAATATAGTATTTTCAAGTCGTACTTTAGTATGTCAAATTCAAGAATAAGTCATAGTTTGTCACGATTTTCCGGAAAACGTCAAAGTATAGTTTGTAAAAACGAAAATTAAAAAGTCATTGTATGTTGAAAATCTAAATTAAAAACAAGTAATTACTATTATTATTATTTAAGTACTTAAATATATTTAAAACCTATTGTTATCGCGATGTCACATCTTAAAGACAGCTTGAACTGGATAAATGGTTAGTCTTTTTCAAACATACCATACGTTCTGCAGGTTAGTATATATGGCCAATCGGGTTAGGCCCTACTGCCCTAGACGCACCCCCCTCAATAGGGAAGTCACGCTTTGGGAAGAGGTGTTTCATTTCACAGATATGACTTGATTGTTGTTGTGATGGCCGAAGGAAGAGAGACGTGCGAGGAACATTCAGAGGATGAAGAAGCAGAAAAATAACTTGTTTGTAAAAAGGACAGCACGTCAGTTTCAAGAAAGATGACTGTGTAGTTTTTCAAAAATGTAATGGAAAAAGTCCCAGAGAAAAACTAAAATACACAGTATGTTTAAAAATATGAAAAAACAGCATGTTGAAAAAAGTAATTTTGTGTTAAAATAACATGAAATATATCAAAGCAAAGCATCTAAAAGCATATACTTAAAAAAAATGGTTTGTGTGCATTGTTTCATCGAAACAGTGTTAAAATCACAAACTTTCCATTTAGAGTTGGATTCTTTAAGAAACTCAATTCATTACAAATTCATTCATATTTTACCAAGTTGTAAAGTTCTGCATCCATTAAAGTGTAACTATAAGTATCTTTGTAGGAGAAAAAAAACAAAAATCATTTTACCAAAACAGAGCTAACATCACAAAACTTCCCTTTAAGAGAAAATCTGTTCAATAAAAGTACTTTCTACCAGTTGTACAGTTTTCATACATCAAACTGTATCCAAAAGTATCTTCGTAGCAGAAATCGTTATGTATAAACGTATATAAAAAAAACGGCCTAGTTCCACTAAAAGTGTTAAAATCACAAACTAGAGTCACAGTCTTTAAGGAAATCAATTTGTTACAAAGTAATTGACATTCTAACAGTTGTAAAGTGTTCCTACATAAAAGTGTATCTAAAAGTATCTTTGTAACACAAGAAAAGAGAAAACAGCATTGATTTTAACAACTGGATTGATCCACTGAAATAGCTTTAAAATCACAAGTGCCATTAAAGAAAATCTATTCAGACAAAGTTTTCAGTCAAAAAAGTGTGTGTGTGTGTGTGTGTGTGGTGTGTGTGTGTGTGTGTGTGTGTGTGTGTGTGTGTGTGTGTGTGTGTGTGTGTGTGTGTGTGTGTGTGTGTGTGTGTGTGTGTGTGTGTGTGTGTGTGTGTGTACATGCTCTTTTGGATCTAATATTCCCTTAATGTAATACCTTTAATTGTTGGTCTTGTTTAGATTTTGAAAACACATCTCTTTAACCCCAGGAAGGGGGCAAGGGGAAAGGGATGAGGGGGGAGAATGATGTGAGGGTGACGAGGGGGAGGGGGGAGAATGATGTGAGGGTGACGAGGGGGAGGGGGGAGAATGATGTGAGGGTGACGAGGGGGAGGGGGGAGAATGATGTGAGGGTGACGAGGGGGAGGGGGGAGAATGATGTGAGGGTGACGAGGGGGAGGGGGGAGAATGATGTGAGGGTGACGAGGGGGAGGGGGGGAGAATGATGTGAGGGTGACGAGGGGGAGGGGGGAGAAGGATGTGAGGGTGACGAGGGGGAGGGGGGAGAATGATGTGAGGGGGACGAGGGGGGGGGGGGAGAATGATGTGAGGGTGACGAGGGGGAGGGGGGAGAATGATGTGAGGGTGACGAGGGGGAGGGGGGAGAATGATGTGAGGGTGACGAGGGGGAGGGGGGAGAAGGATGTGAGGGTGACGAGGGGGAGGGGGGAGAAGGATGTGACGTCAAAAACATTTAACACTTTTTCCAAGAGCGCCTTAAAGAACATCAAAGCTCAGAAACTATTCAATACCGATATATAGTTTTACAGTTCAATTAAACAATAAAAAAGGGTAGGATCAAGGGGTTTGAAGCTCTTTCAATTATTACCCAAACACAACTTCAAAGGGACGTCCTTATAGTCACCACTGTCACTTTATAGGCATACTAATGTGATGAAAGGGGTATGCATATAACTGTCCTGCCCTCTGAGGTCAGAGGGAGACTCTGGAGATAAAGGTAAATATAATAGAAATAAAATATTAAAAGCTTTATTTAAACAACTAAATACATGTGAGGAGGTATATGTATATAAATGTGTTTAATTTTATAACGTTTTAATTTCATTTAAAAATATATATATATTGCTTTTACAATCGCACACACAAACACAAACGCACACACGCGCACACACATACACACATACACACATGCGCACACACACAAAGATCCTTCTGGTGTGTTTCTTAACTGTAAACGGTGTTTGTCTCGTCACTTTACAAGATGAGATACTGTACATTTACAGGATGTAATGATGTCTGCCTCCTTTAGTTCCTGTTTCCCTTCTTCAGAAAGCTGAACTCATGGATCCTCAGACAGTGAAGTGGAAATCCTGTGAGTATTTTCTTGCAGCAATATTGTGTTTTTACTCAATTTTTAAATGACACAATATCAGAGACAGACATCTTTTAAAATGGTGTCTGATAAAATAATGTCTGTTGAGAGTTTTTCATGCAGATGTTGCTGCGGTCACTTGTTCTGCTTCCTGAGTTCATGGTTTCAGTTATCATTCATCACCGCATGATGAAAAATAAGGATTTCACAGGAAGTACTTTACAGGTCACATGCTGTGTTAAAGGTCACATGCTGTGTTAAAGGAAGTGAGAATATAAACCCACTAGGTTTAACTGCAAGTCATTACAAATGTAGACTTGACTTTGTATTGACTGTTAAAATAAATAACATGTATTCAGGCTTTTGCCTTATTTTATCCACATTAAAAAAGGAAATCATCAGAATAATGATTAATAACAAGTATTCTTGTTAATTAAATGGACTTTCTTTAATTTGCTTTGCACTTTTATTATTTTGCCATATTTTATGACCTTTAAGAAACTTTAAAAATAATCATTTGAACTGATAAATCTGAGTCTTTTTTGTTTATTAAATTAGTGTTCTTTAATTACTTTTTGCCATATTTGATACACCTGTTCTTTGTTTAATAAATACAAATTTTAATGTTTCTTTTGCACTAAATTCTTATTTATTTGTAAGCACTAGGGGTGGGAATCACCAGGCTCCCCACGATACGAGACTATCGCGATACTTAAGCCACAATATGATAGTATTGCGATTCTCTGATATGCTAAGTATTGAGATACGATATATTGCGATATAGCAAATCACATGACTCATATCCATGTCCGTCTTCCCTTCCTGGTTAAAACATGTATTTGCAATATGAATAGTTTATGTAAATAACCCAATGTGTGTTCTTTGAACCTGAAAAGGAGATGGCATTGTTTGTGTTACTTTCATTGCAATTGTATACATGTCTTAACGTAACTTCCCGTTTTATATACGACCGTCTTTTGGAGGGATATGCTACAGTTTATAGAAGAAAAAAAAAAATATGAATAAAAGTGTATATAATAAGATATCGATACTTGGTATCGCCACGCAAGGTACCGCGATACTATGCTGTATTGATTATTTACCCCACTCATATGAAGCACTAAGGGAAGCACAGATGCTCAAATTAAATTGCCCTCTCTTCATTGACTATTGTAAAAATAATAGATAAACATAGATAATAATAATAATATCTGTTTCCAGGTGTCGTCCGGCTGCTTCTCCTCACTCTGTGCCTCAGAAACACATCATCAGCTGCTGGCAGTGTGGATGAACATCTGGAGGAACATCTGGAGGAACATCTGAATGAACATCTGGAGGAACATCTGGAGGAACATCTGAATGAACATCTGGAGGAACATCTGGAGGATAATCTGAAGGAACATCTGGAGGACTGTCTTCAGGACACAGACTACGATGTACTCCTGAAGACGCTGCAGAGCGGCCTTCCTCACATCAACTCCTCCCATCACGTGGTCATTGTCGGGGCCGGGGCTGCAGGACTGACGGCTGCAAAGCTGCTGCAGGACGCCGGGCACAAGGTGCACGCTCTAAATACACTTTAGTAACTATTTATCATGATCTAAGGACTTTAAAATAGGAGTTACGGAAAAAAAGAGCTTTATAAAACTATGTCTCATGATTTAAAGGCGCTAAAATGACATTTCGGTCGTGAAAATTGCTTTATAAAACAAGGTGCATGCTCCAAATATACCTTTTAAGGCCCTGACACACCAAACAGTCACCAGAGAACTCGCCGACGCCGACTGTTGCGTCGTCGTGTTCTCCTGCGTCTTGGCCTTGTTTTCGCACTGGAACACACCATTGGAGTGTTGCTTGTGGAAGACATTCTCAAGCAACCGTTTCGCTTCTCATGCACTGATTCACTGGCTGAACAGCCAATCAGAGTGATTTCTTTATCCGGCTGCCTGTGGCCGACGCACGGCCGTGCATCCGCCATGAAAGGCCAAATAAGGCGTGTCACGGCCGACGGTGCGGGACACACCAAATTGAGTTTGGGCGACAGGGCCCCCTTTCTTAGTCCGACTAACGAAAACGGCCGATTTCGGCCTGGTGTGTCAGGGCCTTTAAACTAAAATAGGATTTAACCTGTTAAGCCCGGGACAACATTACATTACATTACATTTAGCTGACGCTTTTATCCAAAGCGACTTACAAGCAGTGCGTTCGACCAACAAAATACAACCTTGAAGAAAACAGAATCATATAAGTACATCAGGTTTCATAGAGCCAAACATTTCAAGTGCTACTCAACTGGCTTTAGGTAAGCCAGTCCACTGTTAGTATATAAGTGCTTTGTTAATAATTATATCGCTCAAATTAGAGTCTAAAGAGATGAGTTTTCAGTCTGCGCCAGAAGATGTGCAAGCTTTCTGCTGTCCTGATGTCAATGGGGAGCTCATTCCACCATCCTGGAGCCAGGACAGCAAACCCACGTGTTTTTGCTGATGGGAACTTGGGTCCCCCTCGCAGTGCGGGTGCAGCGAACTGTTTGGCTGATGCAGAGAGGAGTGCACGTGCTGGGGTGTACGGTTTAACCATGTCCTGCCATTCGCAGCATGGTACCATTGTCTTGAAGTGGATTCTAGCAGATACTGGAAGCCAGTGAAGGGAGCGGAGGAGCGGCGCGGCGTGGTGTGGTGAGAATGTAGGAAGGTTGAAGACCAGACGAGCCGCTGCATTCTGGATGAGCTGCAGAGGTCGGATGGCACATGCAGGTAGACCAGCCAGGAGGGAGTTGCAGTAGTCTAGGCGTGAGATGACGAGAGCCTGGACCAGAACCTGCGTCGCTTTCTGTGTCAGCTGGGGACGTATCTTCCTGATGTTGTAAAGCGTGTATCTGCAGCAACGGGTTGTAGCAGCGATGTTTGCAGTGAAGGACAGGTTGTTATCTAGGATCACACCCAGAATCCTTGCAGTCTGAGTTGGGGAAACGTTGGGTTAGATATTGTAACCCTTGTTATATTAGCACAGGCGGAGCCCTCTACTGGACTCTATGGGTACTACCTTACCCTGCGAGCATTCTCCCACTGAGACTTCTATAGACGTAGCTGGCCTTGGGCGGGCCTACCTGAATGCGCGCGCATCACACCGTATAAAAGGAGGCCTCGCCTCCTGACTATCATCCTACACCTCTCTTCAGCGAGCGGAATAGGACAGACAGTGCCCTGAGTAGAGGGCTCCGCCTGTGCTAATATAACAAGGGTTACAATACGTAACCCAGCGTTATATCTCTCACAGGCTCCGCCCTCTACTGGACTCTATGGGTACAGTGGGTGGAGCCCCGATGTATACGCACACTGTCGTCCAACAACAACATTCCACACTTTTATGGTCAGCAGCTGCACACCAATCCCCGTGGGGCAGGCTCTCCCTGCCTGTCCGTAGGCATGTGCAATGCACTCGCAGAGCCAGCCTGCCAGGCGTTTCTTGGACAGAGCTTTCACGATCACCCCGCCCCCGAAGCACACGAACAGCTGTTCGGTGCGTCTAAGGGCAGCCGTGCGCTCCACATAACATGCTAGCGCACGCACCGGGCAGAGGAGGTGCAGTTTAGCTTCCCTGTCCCCACCATGGAGTGGAAGACTAAAAAACCCCTAACTGAATAGCCCTCGACCTGAACGCACTCCTTAGGCTCTTGGGCACAAAGGAGGGGTTCGGTCTGAGTGTTGCGCCGCTCCGGTCACCCCGAATCAGTAAACAGCTCGGGTGCACCGACAGAGCTGTTAACTCGGACACTTTTTTTGGCTGACGTTAAGGCAAGTATTAATGCTGTCTTCCACGACAGTGCTTTTAGGGAGGAGAGCTCCAGAGGCTCAAATGGTTCTGAGACCAGAGCTCCGAGCACTAGGGGCAGGTCCCACTGCGGGGTGGAGGCGTGCACTACTGGGCGCAGCCTCCTGACCCCCTGTAAAGGCTGACCTGCCGCCAAATCCCTCATGGCAGGACGAGATGGCTGCTGCATACACTTTCACTGTTGAATGCGCAAGCCCTCTGTCCACCAGTAACTGTAAGAAGGAAACAAATAGAGCCTAACTCACAAGATAGGGGCTCTATTCTCCGCTCCTCACACCATCGCTGGAATCCTAGCCACCTCGGCTTGTAACAGGCTGTGGTGGATCCAGCTCTAGCTGCCTGGATAGACTGAATAACACTTTCAGACAGTCCACCCTGTCTCAGCCTGTCCCTCTCAGGATCCAAGCCTGGAGAGGTTGGCCGAGAGTGGGTAACGCCCCGATTGCACCTGCCTCTTGAGACATCGCCCCCCAGAACTGGGTA
The DNA here is from genome assembly GCF_902827175.1 of Gymnodraco acuticeps. Classification (NCBI taxonomy): domain Eukaryota; kingdom Metazoa; phylum Chordata; class Actinopteri; order Perciformes; family Bathydraconidae; genus Gymnodraco; species Gymnodraco acuticeps. The sequence continues at coordinate 30,788 of NW_022992133.1, read as the reverse complement.
ACCGCCCAGGGCTGGCCCACCTTCAGTTCAGTCTTGTCAAGGTTGAGCTTGAGGTGGTGAGCAGACATCCACTGAGAGATGTCTGCTAGACAAGCAGAGATGCGTGCGACGACCTGGGTCTCTGAGCGGGGAAAGGACAAAATTAATTGGGTGTCGTCAGCGTAGCAGGGGTATGAAAAAGTGGAATTGTGGAGAGAAATGACTCTTACTCTGGGATAAATGCAATAGTCTTTACTGAATGCATTTTTCCCACACACACACACACCTCACTCCAGAACTAGAGTTTACAAACGTAAACCACCGTTCTCCTGCAGGGGTCCCTGAACACACCGCGGCCACTCTCACGAGGGCCGCACGCCCACGTATTAACGCTGTATTTCCTATTGCAACGGTGAAATGCATTAATCGGAGCTATTATACCAGGCAAGGTGTGTTTTCTGACAACAGCACGCTGGCAATAGCGTCTCTTGAACCCGCACAGTGCTTTGACAGCACTCGGTTTATTCCACTCACGTGCACACGCCCACCTGCTGGCTCCCTATACTGGGGTTTACAGCAAGGGCGGGGAGTGTAGGACAGTGTTTCTTCCTCTGGGGATGGGCAAGAAGCAGCCACGCTGCGACTACTCCTCATCCCGTGAGCAAGGAGATCGATCCAAAGAGCCCTTCCGTAAACACGGGGGCTCCCAGGAGATCAACACGGTCCTCTTTGGAAAGTGCCACGCGGCGTGATATCCCAGGGACATCACACGGCGGGCAGCGGCGGTGGCCTGTGATCAAGTAGGGTCGACCCTATATCATGTGAAGCCACCAAGCACCGGTCCCCGGGGGAACCGGGCCTGGGGCAAGGCCTGTGGACCAAGCTACTTATTCGGCCTTGCGGCCCAATAATCGCTCTGACCTGGTGAGGTGGGGGCATCTCTAGCAATGAGTGAGTAGCCCACACACCCGCCGCCATGATCATCATCCAGGGAGAGCACAGCCCTGGGCAGTGGACTTCCATGGACGCCAGACCCGGAAAGAATCGCGAACGTGAATGGCACCGCCTCGGCCATATCCTGGTCCCCCAAACACTCGGGTGAAAATTGCTTGTGCCCATAATGGGCAGCATTAATATATATACACACATGCCAGCTAAGGTCAGAAGAGCTTTATTTAACAGCTGGTCTTATGTTTGTGACCCCTGTTGTTAATTGATAACATTACATTAATTGATAAGCCTGAAACATGCACTTGTCAAGGTTCAGAGGCACATTTTGCAAATATGGCAGTAGCCATCGATCAGCTTAAGATAAGATATACTTTATTGATCCCAAGTTGGAACATTTGCGTTACATCAGCATGTGTAACAGTTAAATATGCAGTGGTGTTTATTTGTAAATCATTTAGTAAAATCACACACATTCTGTGTTTTATATTTAACAATTCTGTGTTCTTTATTTATTTATTGTTCAATACCTGACAAGGCCGGAGATGAAATATCTACATACATCTTATAAGAGTATAATACATTATGTATAATATCAGTTAAAATAAGTGCTTCAACATAGTTAACATTGCTGGAGGTACGCACAAATATTGATAGATGTCTTGTAATGCACTATTGAGGAACCTGCGACCCAAGTTTTTCATTCAATGCATAACTACACCATAGTTGTGTAGGCCTATATGATATGTCAATAAACCTTAGAAAATCTTGAAATCTTGAAAGGGATGTGCAAAATAGTCATTATATACAGTCTTTAATTAACTATTAGTAGAGAATAACGAGTAATGAATATACTTTATAGGGATCCTATTAATATCTAATAATAAAAATAATGAAATTCAATAACATGCTTTAACCACTAGGTGTCCCTTTATATCAGCTGTGCACCTTTATGGTGTAAATACAGCCTATCTACCAATTGGATCAAATATAAAAGTCAGCCGAATTAGTGTTGATACTGCAAGGAGACGTATTGTGTGAAAAGAAATGTAAGATGTTGTTTAATGGCTGATATATTTATGATCCACGTCACGTTTTCAGTTCCTCATGTTTGTCTAGAAGTCTTCTCATCAGGGCTCTATAAATACAGAACTACGGCAGATATGTAATATTTAATGCAGCCGAACCGTGTATTACAATGCCGTTATGTGATGACTTCCAAAGAGAAAAGCAAGCACACTCGGAATAAAGTATTATTTTAAAAATGTTTTCGGTCTGTTTCCGGTATTTGTTAATGACGATGTGCTGTGAGATGTGAGACTGGAATTGCACAGGGGGAAATAACGTATCTTTAGATGCAGATTTTGTTAAACTAATATGTTTGCGCTGTGGACCAACACTATACATTGACGGGGAAGGGGGTAGCAATAAAGATAACACCATTAAACAGTTACACAACATAACAGAAATAATATCGATAGCAGCGTCCCTAGCAACCACCTTGGTAACAATGAAAACGTTATGGACGCAATTTCCTGAAGTAATCTTCGTAATAACTAGCAAACTAAAGATCATGTACATCCACTGCACACATCATCTGAAATAACAACTCATATTTCTCGCATCAAATGACATCAAAACGCATTTTAATGGCCAAACTAACTTTAAAATAGGCATTTTCCATCGAGAATAAAACGAAGTTCGGCCATGTTTTATTTTTCTGCAGGGAGAAATTTGAAGATCACGTGACGTCAAACAGAGCACATGGTGTAGTCCAAACGATAGCTGTGGATTCTGGGTAGTGTAGTGTCTTCTGCCATCCTTTACTCCGAAAACATATTTGTTTCTCCGAATCGAAGGGGAAAAATACAAAAGCATTGCACACAATTTAAACCAATCAATGTTGTGTAATTAACAAGGATAATCTGGTGTTTTTTAGTCGATGAGTAGTGCAGATATCACTGTAAAATCAATCGACAGTAAGGGGAATACTTATTTCCGGGTGTACAATTCTCCGTTATCCAATGAGAATGGACGCTCACATTGCCTTTAAGGGCAGCCGACACAAACGAATGCCGTGCTTCCATGAGCGTCCATAGAAGCATATGGACATTCCGGAAAGCTGAAAATGGACGCTAAGGGCCCCCCCCTTGCGTTGAAAATTGACGCTAAGGCCCCCCCCTTGCGTTGGAAAAAGCCGACACAGGACTTGACATAACGTCAACATAGGCCGACCTGGGAGTGAGGATGTGTTGTTCAGGTAGGCCCGCCCAAGGCCGGCTACGTCTATAGAAGTCTCAGTGGGAGAATGCTTGCAGGGTAAGGTAGTACCCATAGAGTCCAGTAGAGGGCGGAGCCTGTGAGATATATAACAACAGAGGTGCCGATGTTGATTGTTAGGTCAAGAGTGGGACAAACTTTTCCCGGAAGGAAAAGACGTTCAGTCTTGTCAAGGTAGAGCTTGAGATGGTGAGCAGACATCCACTGAGAGATGTCTGCTAGACAAGCAGAGATGCGTGCGACGACCTGGGTCTCTGAGCGGGGAAAGGACAGAATTAATTGGGTGTCGTCAGCGTAGCAGGGGTATGAAAAACCATGCGGGCTAATGACAGATCCGAGTGAGTTTGTGTACAGGGAGAAGAGGAGGGGACCGGGAACAGAGCCCTGAGGGACCCCTGTAGTTAATTGACAAGGGTCGGACTCCGACCCTCTCCAAGTAACCCTGTAGGTACGGTCTTTGAGGTATGAGGTGAGGAGGGAAAGTGCAGAGCCTGAAACTCCAAGTTCTTGGAGAGTGCGAAGGAGGATCTGATGATTCACCGTGTCGAATGCAGCAGACAGGTCCAACAGGATGATGACAGAGGAGAGGGATGCAGTTTTGGCAGTGTGCAGTTCCTCAGTGACAGCAAGGAGGGCAGTTTCTGTTGAGTGACCTGCCTTGAAACCAGACTGGTGCAGATCCAGAAGGTTGTTCTGATGGAGATAACAGGAGAGTTGTTTAAAGACAGCGCGTTCAAGTGTTTTAGACAGGAACGGGAGGAGAGAGACAGGCCTGTAGTTTATAACATCAGACGGGTTGAGAGTAGGTTTCTTTAGGAGAGGGTTTACTCTTGCCTCCTTGAGACTGTTTGGAAAGTGACCAGAAGTTAGAGAAGTGTTGATGAAATGGGTGAGAAACGGTAGAATATCAGGAGCGATAGTCTGAAGGAGGTTTGAGGGGATTGGGTCGAGAGGACAGGTGGTAGGGCGGGCAGAGGTAATGAGGGTAAGAACCTCACTTGGAGAGAGAGGGGAAAAGGAGGTAAGTGTGTTGGTGGAAGGAGGGTCTGGTGACCCAGCGGTGAGTAAAGGTGAGTCAGAAAAAGAAGAGCGAATATCATCAACCTTTTTTTCAAAGTGGTTAACAAAGTCGCTTGACAGAAGGGAGGAGGGGGAAGGAGCTTTGGGGGGGTCCAAGAGGGTGGAGAAGATGGAAAATAGTTTTTGGGGATTTGAATAGGATCTTGAATTGGATCTTATCTTGAAAGAAAGTGCTTTTTGGCTGAGAGATTGAAGCAGAGAAAGAGGAGAGGAGAGCCTGATAGGTTAGGAGGTCGTCATGGTGTTTGGATTTCCACCGTTTCCGCTCTGCTGCCCTAAGGACGGTTCTATTAGCACGCAGTGCGTCATTTAGCCAGGGAGCAGGAAGGGACTGACGAGCCTGCCGAGATGTGAGAGGACAGAGAGAGTCCAGAGAGGATGAGAGAGTAGAGAGCAGAGTTTGGAGGCAGGAGTTGGAACGAGTCAGAGGAAGGGAGGGCTGAGAGCACCGATGAGGCAAAGGTAGAGGGGGAGAGGAAACGGAGGTTACGGCGGACAAGTGCAGAGTCAGAAGAGATTAGTTTGTTATGTTTGGAAAGGGGTAGAGAGAATGAAATAAATAAGTGATCGGATGTGTGGAGTGGGTTTACAGAGAGGTTAGAAGTAGTGCAGTTCCTTGAGAATATGAGATCAAGGACATTGCCAGCTTTATGAGTTGGTGGGGACGGAGACAGTGAGAAAGCAAAAGGCGGTTAACAGAGATGTTAGTTAGTCTATCTTCCCTGTCTGGAGGTTGAAGTCTCCGAGAAGTACAGCGGGAGGGCCATTTTCAGGGATGTGTGAGAGGAGATTATCTAACTCCTCCAAGAAGTCCCCCAAGGCGCCTGGTGGACGGTAGAGAACAACAATGGTTAATTGTATAGGATGGGTTACTGTGACGGCATGGAACTCAAAGGTGGAAGGAGTAAAGTTAGGTAGCTTGAAGAGGGAAAAGCTCCATTTGGGAGAGAGCAGGAGACCAGTGCCACCTCCTCTGCCAGTGGGTCTGGGTGTATGGGGGAAGGAATATCCAGTGGAGAGAGCTGCTGAGGTGGATGTGTTGGATGGAGTAATCCAGGTCTCAGTGAGAGCAAGGAAATCCAGAGCCAGAGATGAAGTCAGCTTTAGGATAAGCTGACTGGCAGTTCCACAGGCCACCTGAAACTAGATGTTGGATCTCAGTGGAGCATGTGGGATAGACGAGAGCAGGCCGGTTATATCGATTACGAGATACACGGGGCCAGTGATAATTGCGAGACGACACATAAACAGGAATGGAGAAAATACACATGATTATAGCATGAGGGGCTAAACAACAAAATAAAATAAAACACCAGCGATACTTAGCTCAATCAAAGTAGGATTTGCCTCCTCTTTGCCTCCCTCGGGACTCCAGCAGGACTCCTTTGTCTTTGTCAGTCTTACTCCAACAGGACTCCTTTGTCTTTGTCAGTCTTCGTCTGACGCTCCAGGAAAGTTACCTAAAATGGACACCTGATTGCTGATTTCTCACAGCTGTGGGACCACGCCCCTTTAATTAGTTAATTCACTGCAAGCTCTGTGCCCCTCGAGAAACACAAACCTCTCACTTTCTCGCGCTACATGCGCCTCCCTTACTGGCTCTCAAGCAGTTATATTTGTGCCTTGCTCACATTTGACTCATTGACACAATGAGCAGGCGACCGATTAGGCGATTTTCTGTACGTGGGGCTCTGGACACATTTTTTGAACCAGATGAAGAGGAGATTGAACCAGATGTCTCAGAAATGGAAGACAACAGCGATCCAGACTATGAGCCTACACAACAGACCAGGAAGAGGCCCCTGAGGGAGAGGCCCCTGAGGGAGAGGAGGGACAGTCCCCTGAGATAGAGGCCCCTGAGGGAGAGGAGGGAGAGTCCCCTGAGGGAGAGGCCCCTGAGGGAGAGGAGGGAGAGTCCCCTGAGGGAGAGTCCCCTGAGGGAGAGGCCCCTGAGGGAAAGGCCCCTGAGGGAGAGGAGCCTGAGGTGACATTCCACAATTTTGCATTGCCAACTATGTGCGTGAACACATGTGAACACACACTCACACACACACATGTTCTGTTATGGTATTTTTCTCTTTCAATAAATGTTCATTGAAGAAAACAGTATCAGTGTCTTATTTTATATATATATCACAATGAATGCTGAACTTGATGGGCCCACCGGTGGGTCCGGGCCATGACATGAACACTGGCTTGCTTGTATCAAATCAATACATCCCATACATCATTGGAACGGGAAGAATCTCAGCTACAACACTAACTAAATCATTTCCATATCCAGTAAACACAGCCTACATGGCAAGCATTTTTATAATATACAGTAATGTAAAATAAGCACTATCTTTGAACTTACTGCCAAAAATAATATGAAATTCACACCTGGGGGGTATACTACGAAGCAGGATGTTCTCTTAGCGGCTAAATTCAGGGAAAACTCCGGCTTTCCGGTCCTACGAAGCTGGTTCTCTTTTTAGCAGGCTAGATCTCCATGGTAACTTATGCTAAGCGGCTAACCTGGTCGGGACCAGGTTAGGTTGCAGGCTAAGAGCTCAACTCAGTGAATGCACTGCCTGCTGACCAATCAGAGCTCAGTGTGGAGTTTAAAGAGATCAAGTCATATTACAGGAGAAAGGGAATACAGAAAAGCTGCCGTCGCAGGAAAGACGGCCGGCAACAATCAGCGACTGTGTGAACGTGAACATGAATAGAATATCACCTCCATCTTCAGAGCAATCTGACTATTATAACATTAGCGTTAAGAAAGCTTACTGAAATATCTGCCACAACATAAGTAACCGGATCAGAGTCACATTAAGTACAGTCCATATCACTTCATAATGTATCATCTCCTGATCTGAGTCAGCTGAGCCGTATCTGGCCGTGCAACACTCACAGCGTCACAGACTGGATGCAGAAGTATTATTTTAAGCAACACATTAAGTTGACGAAACACTCGAGACAAATGTAATGAAAGTCAGATGGTGTCTTAGACGGGCAGTGATATCATAAAGCTGTTAATGTACGCATTCAAACACTTGTTCTGTTACCAGCTGTATTCACCTTGCAGGTGCAGCTCTGTGGCTTTGATCCTGGATCAAGCGTTTAAGTCATGGATGTTTAAAGTTTAACTTCTTCATTTTTGACTAGTATTAAAGTTCACTTTTCATTCAGGAAGTATAACGCTGCGCTGTCAGTATGCTTCTCCATGTTTGTGATTGGTCGAATGCTCCAGATACCACCCCTTTCATGTGAACGCGCACCTAACTAGATAGGAAACGGCTGGCTTGAGCGATCCACTTGATAACCAGCGTCGTAGTACAGTTTAGCGAGAGCGCGTATGTTTTGGATTAGGCCAACCGGCTAACTCAAACATATCCAGGTTAGGTTGAACCAGCTTCGTAGTATAGGCCCCTGGTGTCATTCTGTTTGTCATCCCTTGATTCCACTTGCTTTGACTGTCCAAATGAGATGTCAACCATCAAAATTGGATAAGGGGTTCCAGAGATATCACTGTGCAAAACACACCGGTCAATTTTGACCGAAAATAGCATTGGAAGGGGGGTATGACCTAACGCAAGAGAAGGGTTAAATCAAAGTTAACCCTAGCAGTCAGTTAGTTCAGTTTTAAGGTTTCAGTCAAATGAATTGTCCCAAGTTTCTGCCTGACAGATACTGTAGCGGTTTTTAGATTTAAAATCCCAATTTCAATCAGATCAACTACAGAGCATTTATACAGAGTACACACACTGAAACAGAGAAGTCTAAAAACAGAATGTTACTCACACAATTCTAGAAGTCACCAGTTGTTATCCTGTCAAAATCGAGTTGCAAGAAACAGCATCTCAGGGCTTCTTAACATTTAAAAAACTATGAATATGTCATAGCCACTTAACGGGAAGAAACTCAGCTAACTGACGATATGAACCATTTTTAACGAAATAAAAACACAAATCTAACACCGAGCCTCTGAATTAGCACTAAGTGAAAGAGTGCTAACGCACTTAGCACATAACTCACGGTATAAATATTGTATACTTCACCGGATCTGCACAAACTACATATCATATGAAAGCTGAGATTCCACGGATTCCAATGGTATAAGTATCATCACTGCCGCGACCAAAACTCGCGGCAGCGAAAGCCAGGAAAGACAACACACAACTTCACTTTATAAATATAAATACGTCTTACCTTTGCTGTTGTTCTGATCAAAAGTTGTGTTCAAGGGCATTACAACGCATATAAACGCTGCTGAAGGTTAATCCAATCTCTCTGTGTCACTTTGAAATGATTACTGATAATCCATCATAACATTTATGTCAATAACCGGCGTTTTCATACGAGAGTGTATGAGAGCTTCCGGTTTTGGGCATGATGGCGGCGCTGTACCGATGGTAATGTTTAGATGGAGTTAGGAACCTCCCCTCGATTCTATTGGCTCTAACGGTTCAAAAGAGGTGTCAATCATCAAAATCGACCGATGGGTTCCAGAGATACAGTATGGCAAATCCACCCAAATCCACCCAAATGACCCCAGAGGTGTTTTCTTTTTCTAAACCTCTCTAAAAAGGTCAAATTTAACTTGTTTTTCATCAATCTCGATACAGGGTACTTATTATATGTTATGTTTGGATTCCTAAAGCTTTTAGTCTACTTTCCCATCATTCAAGGGTGGTTTTCACTACAAGTAATGGTTTATTTTTGGATGGACTCTATACTTTAAATTGTTTTACAATCTGAATTTACTTTAAAATAAAAAACATCTATATTGATTCTGACTTTTCTACATCCAACTCACAGGTTTATCATTGCTTTGAGAATAAAGATTATTAATTTAACCCTTTTAGAAGATATGGTCATTTGTTCTGGGAATGTCATTTTTGAGCCTGAGACCTGAAAAACAGGCTCAGGGCTTAACAGGTTAAGAAGAAAGAAAAAGTGCTTTATAAATCTATTTCTCATGATCTAAAGACTCTAAAATAAGGTTTAATAAATTAAAGTAGCTTTAAAAAAATGTTATCATGATTTGAAGCTTTCATTGTCATATGCACAAGGAAAACCCCAAGGCTCCTTAAAGGATGCAACACACTGAAGACCGAATAAAGACTTAATTTAAAGGTTATTTTTGGGGCGGAAATCAGGAATTTAATGACGTTATTTTAATTTGTTCTACAAGGTAACCATAGTAGAGTCCAGTGAGCGTATTGGAGGCCGAGTGCATACCCACAGGAACGAGGAGGAGGGATGGTTCGCTGAGCTTGGAGCCATGAGGATCCCCAGCTTTCACCGGTGAGTTCAGACAAGACAAGTTTGAAGAAATAAATCTTATTCGCCTTAAAGGTCTCCTATTAAGGTGAATATTATAGGTCTCAGATATATACAAATGTATTAAAAACATGTCTGAAGTGTTTTGCTAAAAATACCAAACAAATCACCCATTCTAGCCTCAAGTCCCTCTATTTCAGCTGTTACTAAAGTGCTGATTCTGGGTCTGTAGATTAAAAAATCAAAACCACATCAAGGATTATTTCTGAAACAGGATGGAGCTCAAACTCGTTCTCTCTCTCAGGTTTACCACAAGGTGAGTTCCTTTTTACTTCCTGCTTCTTTACACATGCTCTCCAGTACAGGTTAGCTCTGAGTGTTAGCGATGCTAATGTAAACACAGACCATAATTACTTCCTAAATATGTCTCTCATTGTTTCTGACAGCAACGTTTCTGATTGGCCCATGGGTGTAGAGACCGCCCACATTTTAGTAATGTCGTCAAATCTGGATCAGCTCCGTTGTTCCCCCGTTTTTAGAGATGTGGGTACGGAGGAAAAGAGAGAGGGTTTTATTCTCTGACACTTTGTGAGTCTCCTGTGTTATAGAAATCTGAGACCCAATACTGTGGAGATTCACAAGTCAGAAAGATCAAAAATAAATGGTGAAACAGACAGAGTTGTCTTTCTGGTTATTTATTTGAAGCTTCAAATATAAAGACACAGGTCTCACAGAGTATAGGATAGTCTGCAGGAGTGTGCGCAGTAGTAATAAAATAGCAACGCTTATATACAGGAAAGGGCGGGATGCTCAGAAATCTGTCTTCACACGGTCTCATATTGTTATTAGACACCTGTCCTTGAGCTCAGAATAGGGAAGCTCTTGTGAGACTTTGTGTGAAGAGGAGTAGTCTCAACATAGTCTGCCAAATCAGCTCTGTGGCCTTGAAGCGCTTGGGAATAAAACCTCCATTAGAGTATGCAGAGAAAACAGCACATAATAGGAAAATGATACAGTAGTGTTAGACAATGCTTTTAGAAGCATTTGGTTTTAGCATATAAGGTAAGGTAAAGAAATGTCCACTACACCTGACACACCGGGGACACACCGGGGACACACCAGGGACACACCGGGGTCACACCGGGGTCACACCGGGGTCACACCGGGGACACTCTGGGGTCACACCGGGGACCCATTTATGCAGAAAAGACATCAAAAAGTGCATTTTGCATGATAGGAGACCTTTAAGTCTGAAACATGTAAATGCGTCTGTTGGCAGCATCGTCCTCTGGTTTGCTAAAGAACTGGAGGTGAAGCTGAATCCATTCATCATGGAGGACGGGAACACGTTCTACCTGGTGAACGGGCTGCTGAAGAAGAAGACGTCCGCTGTGAAAGGCTGATCCAAACATCCTGGAGTATAACGTGTCGGAAGGCGAGAGGGGGAAGTCTGCCGACCAGCTAATGCAGGGAGCTCTGCAGAAGGTACATTGCACATAAATACAATACATTGAAATAATAATACTAGTAATAATTGTAATAAGATTATAAAAGTTAAAAAAATAATAATAATGGCAAATGAATTTACCCAATATCACAAAAGAGAATATTCAATATTGAATCATTGCTACACAGATTTTCTATGAACGTTTGTTATCTATTATTGCTTGGTATTTGTCCTCACCCACAATATGCAGATATATAACAAATAACAGCTGAGATGTTAATAATATTCCCTCCAGGTGAAAGATGAAGTGTACACACATGGCTGCAAAGCTGCGCTCCAGAAGTACGACCACTACTCTGTGAAGGTGAATGTAATTTTTATTTGTAAAAAGAATGTATTTGATGTACTTCCAAAGCACATTTTACAAGGGTAGAACACTTCATTTTAGTTTTGATGAAAGACAGAATTTGTAATGACTATGACGTAGAAACCCTCCCTGTGTTGTTTCCCAGGAGTATCTGAAGGCAGAAGGTGGCTTGAGTCCGGAGGCGATTAGGATGATCGGAGACTTACTGAACGAACAGAGCCTGATGTACCTCGCTCTGACCGAGATGATCTACGACCAGAGTGACATCAACGACAACACCACGTACCGTTTTACAGTTTCACCTTTTCCTTAATTCATTTACGTTACAGAACGGTGCAGCAATGAGTCTTTAACCCTTGTGTGGTGTTCATATTTCTGTTACTCAGCCAGTATTCGTGGGTCTGGTGGACCCCCTGCCTTTTTAGGCTTCAATTCAACACAATCAAACTATTTTATGTTAAAATACTCAACAGATATTTACTTCATCTCAATTACAATCAATATAAACAGTACATAATACATATGGTTAATATTTGCCCTTTTACATTTGTTAGATCACATTAATGAATTAAAGTGCTACTCGTTTTTTTGCTGACCGGCTGGTCCTATGGCTCAATATTTTCTTTGTTACTAGCTGATGCTCAATCTCATCCTCTTCTTCAAAGTCACTGTCAGACTCAGAATTCTCAGAAATGTGATCCTCACATTCTGAAACCTCTTCCTCTTCCTCTACATCAGCGGTTCCCAAAGTGTGGGGCGCGCCGAGGCATGACAGGGGGGGCGCGAGAGACCAGGAGGAAAAATGGTTTAGATTAAAAATTTAAAAAATCACAATTTGAATAATTATTGATTCGAAAATAATATGATGCAGTACTATTACGTCTGGGTCTCTGTGTTTCATTAAAGCTCGGCTCTGTGTGTGTGAAACGAGCCATTTCGTGTGCGTGCGCGCGAGAGAGAGCGCACCGGTACCGGAGATCGTTGTTGTTAGCTTCTGGTGCTAGCGAGCTACGCTAACGGATATAAGGAGTTTTTTCAGCAACAAAGTGGAGGAGAGTCCTCTCCTGTCAGACTGAGAGGCTCAGTGAGCTAAAGGACTCTCAGTGTTATCTCAGTGGGTCTCAAACGTTTTGGTCACCATTAATGTAAACAATTATGTCCGAGGCACACGTTTATATGATCATTATAGTTATACAAAAATAAGAGAATACATTAAAAACAGGTATGAAATACTATATGACAGTAAAACAAGAATAAAGTTTAAAAGGGTGATTTGTAAAATATCCATAAAGAAAAAGTAAATCTGTTTACAGTTAAGTTTCATCTGTGTTGAGAGATGTCCATAGATCTCTTCATTTTGCTCTCAAAGTGCAGCAGATTGATGCTTTTAACTTCAATATTTAAAAATAAATCTTCCAGGGGGAGCTTGCCCCCGGACCCCCCTATGTGAGGTCCACTCCCCACCTATAAAAATAACACTTTACCCCTGCTTATATGCCGTGAGCTGATTATCGTGCCTTCATTGTAACAGTTGCGGGAACGTTGTGTATATGCGTGGGGAGTGTTGCAGTAGAAAATTCAACTGTAGCGACCGGTACATTAATGGGAAACCCTAAATGTTTGAGCACCCTCTATGAAACGTCAAGCTACCCCACATCACCCCCAAAATAAATCTCTGGCGCCGCCACTGAGCCTGACTTGTGTTGGGGGGGCCCGACTTTTTTGTTTCTCCAAAGGTTCTCTGAGCAGAGAATCGTTTGGCCATCTTGATCAGTTGTGAAAAGGACCCAAACTGGCAAAGCTTTATTTATTGTGTCTTGCCCCTAATGTTCAGCTGGGATAGAGTGTGAAAAAAATAAAGATTGGTTCCCGCAAAACATAATGCGAGAATGTGAGAGCAGACAGGTGTCCCAATGTTGCAACCTTGTGCGAGAATGGCAGGGGCAGAAACACAAAAGTCTCACACATACACACACACACACACACACACACACACACACACACACACACACACACACACACACACAACACACACTAACACAAACACATACATGCACACACACACACACACGGCCCAGATAGGTGCAACACTTTTGTTCGCCCCAGGTCCAGCGGACCCAAACACCCTGTATGTAATGTAAATAGGGGGTACAGTGAATGGTCATTGGAAATGTGTTCTGATATATGTGCTTCACAGAAAATGAGCAAAGGCCATTGAGTGTGGGTTTGAAGAACTAATTTATCATATCATTTTTCTTTAGCTGAATAATGAAATACTGAATACCATACAAGGGTTAATGAGGCAATTAACCTCTTACTGTTCTTCCTCTCAAAGACAAGCTTATCAAATGTTCACGTGTTGTTCTACGACATAAAATACGTCAGTAAATACCCCACTGGTAAAAAAAAAAAAGGCTGTTGCTTACAAGTGTCTAAACGAGACGACTAAACGTCATCACGCCCAACATTAGCCTCCTTTAGCTTAGCGGTGGTGACTTGAAGTCATGTGACCGTGCTGTAGTTCTTTTATAGCCCAACATTAGCCACCTTAGCTTAGCGGTGGTGACGTGAAGTCATGTGACCGTGCTGTAGTTCCTTTATAGCCCAACATTAGCCGCCTTTAGCTTAGCGGTGGTGACGTGAAGTCATGTGACCATGCTGTAGTTCCTTTATAGCCCAACATTAGCCGCCTTTAGCTTAGCGGTGGTGCCGTGAAGTCATGTGACCGTGCTGTAGTTCCTTTATAGCCCAACATTAGCCGCCTTTAGCTTAGCGGTGGTGACGTGAAGTCATGTGACCGTGCTGTAGTTCCTTATAGCCCAACATTAGCCGCCTTTAGCTTAGCGGTGGTGACGTGAAGTCATGTGACCGTGCTGTAGTTCCTTATAGCCTAACATTAGCCACCTTTAGCTTAGCGGTGGTGACGTGAAGTCATGTGACCGTGCTGTAGTTCCTTTATAGCCCAACATTAGCCTCCTTTAGCTTAGCGGTGGTGACGTGAAGTCATGTGACCGTGCTGTAGTTCTTTTATAGCCCAACATTAGCCACCTTTAGCTTAGCGGTGGTGACGTGAAGTCATGTGACCGTGCTGTAGTTCCTTTATAGCCCAACATTAGCCGCCTTTAGCTTAGCGGTGGTGACGTGAAGTCATGTGACCGTGCTGTAGTTCCTTTATAGCCCAACATTAGCCGCCTTTAGCTTAGCGGTGGTGACGTGAAGTCATGTGACCGTGCTGTAGTTCCTTATAGCCTAACGTTAGCTTTTGTACTTCAAAGATCATAAAGTGGTGTGAATATGTGGAGTTTCAGATGTAATCAACATGTGTTTTATTGCCTCTCCAACGGCACACATATAAAGAAATCCAGAGGTCACTGATCACATATTACTTACATTTGTGGCTGATACAAGGAAACTAAAAAAATGTTCTCTTACAGGTACTATGAGGTGAACGGCGGGTCTGATCTGCTGACCGAAGCTTTCCACACTGTCCTCCACGTCCCCATCCTCCTCAACTCTAAGGTCAAACGTATCAGCCAATCAGATCGAGGGGTCATCGTGTCCTATCAGACCGATCGAGAACTTCCTCTTACTGACCTTCATGCTGACGTTGTCCTGGTGACCACCACGGCCAAAGCAGCCCTTTTCATGGACTTTGTTCCACCTCTGTCCATTAAAAAGATGGAAGTCCTGAAGGGCGTCCACTACGATAGCTCCACTAAGATCATCCTCACTTTTAAAGAGAAGTTCTGGTTGGAGGATGGCATCCATGGCGGGAAGAGCATCACCGACGGTCCTTCTCGGTTCATCTACTACCCGAGTCACAGTTTCCCGAACAATAAAGACATCGGGGTTCTGCTGGCTTCCTACACCTGGTCCGACGACTCCCTCCTCTTCCTGGGAGCGAGCGACGAAGACCTCAAGGTCTGTAAAGTGCCCCGATAAACATTCCTGTTTGTCATCTTGCAATATACTTATTTATATAAATAGTTATCACCGCAATAAACCGTATTTGATTTTGTCTTACTTTACATTATTTAATTTCATCCAAGTTGAAATAGAAAGTAGTTGCAAAAATATATCGTATAAAGCATGATGAAAACAGTTTATCTCTAAACTATTGAAAAATAATGAAAAATATCTCGTAAAAAAGTCAAAGTATAGTTTGTAAAAAAACACAATGAAATAAGTCGGAAAAAAGTATAAAGTCAATGAATATTACATTATCTTTGGAAAAAAGTCACAATATAAATTGTTAAAATAAAGTATATTGTCAGCGTAATTCATTTTTTAAAATTATTTATCGAAATAGAAATCACCGCAATAAACCGTATTTAATTTTGTCTTAATTTACATTATTTAATTTAATATTCTGTTCTTGTACATATCATATTCTATTGACTTCTTGCACTACTTTTTATTTTGTATTTTATTATAAATGTTGCATTGTTGGAGGAGCTCAGGTCAGAAGAATTGCATTGTTATTTCTACACTGTAGCTTTGAGCATATGATGATGAAACCTTTGAATCTTTGAATCTTTGAAAAAGGAGCTGGCGCTGAGAGACTTGGAGCGGATCCACGGGAAGAAAGTGTGGGCTCTTTGTACCGGGGTGGTCGTGAAGAAGTGGAGCGCCGACCCTCATAGCCTGGGCGCCTTTGCTCTCTTCACTCCCTTCCAGCATTCTGAATACTACTCCAAGGAGCTGTTCAGAAGGGAAGGCAAGGTGCACTTTGCCGGGGAACACACCGCCTACCCTCACGCCTGGATCGAGACGGCCATGAAGTCCGCCATCAGGGCGGCTACTAACATTAACGAAGAGGCAGCGAGAACTCAACAGCATGACGAGTTGTAGCGTCTTAAATCCTGCAAATACTAGAGATCACTTTAGTTTTAAAGCCCTGATGCAATAAGCAGAAAAACCAAAAGTATAGTAGAAGTACTCAGATCTTGTACTTGAGTAAAAGTAGAAGTACCAGAGTGTAGGAATACTCTGTTACAGTAAAAGTCCTGCATTAAAAATGTATAGAGGACGTTTTTAATTGAAGAGAGTATATTATACAGAAACAAGTGAAAACCAAAGACCTTAAAACAAATCTGACCCTAACAAAATGATCCCAAAACATGAATTCTATGTCTCTTAACATCGGTAAAAAATGTCTAAGATATAATAAATATGGTGCAGGGATGTTGTATTTGACCCTGAAGGCTGGTTCCTTTCACAAAAAGCCAATGGGATTTCTCATGTGATTTTGGATTATTACAGAAAATACAAACACACGTTTATGATACTTGGACGTTTAGATCAGCAGGGTAATCTCACATATTAACACCACCTCTTGATTTCTGGAGTGAAAAGCTGTGGCCGTGCTCTAATTCATTATCTCTGTATTTGTGTTGATTGTAAGTAAGCTTAAGAATCATAAAGTGGGTTTCTTTGTAGTTGTAGTCCTGTGTGTGTTTCACAGGGACATGTTTGACCTGTCAGGAAGGGCAAAAGGTGGATTTGCAAATGGTTGAGCACTGGGAGGTTTAATGGTTTAGTTTAATGATGGGGATGTTTAGATAATGCCTGAGAGAATTGAAGGGTGGGACCAGTTGGATATTCTCTCTACATATAATGAGACTGTAAGCTGTGTTCTGGGGTCGAAGCCATTTCATCCTGATGATGAAGCTGCTCTGTTCCTGCATTTGGGATCGATTTCAATTCTATATGGACTTTCTTTATTACTTTATTAAATATAACAAAAGACAAACTTTGTCCATGAATCATTTATCAGTTTCTCTTAAGAATTTCCTCCACATTATTATGTGGAGATTTCTGCAAAGCGTGTTAAAACTTATTCTGCAAAATCCTCTTCTTCATGTCTCTTCTACATCAACATGTGTCCCCTCTTCTTCATGTCTCTTCTACATCAACATGTGTCCCCTCTTCTCCATGTCTCTTCTTCATCAACATGTGTCCCCTCTTCTTCATGTCTCTTCTACATCAACATGTGTCCCCTCTTCTCCATGTCTCTTCTACATCAACATGTGTCCCCTCTTCTCCATGTCTCTTGTACATCAACATGTGTCCCCTCTTCTTCATGTCTCTTCTACATCAACATGTGTCCCCTCTTCTCCATGTCTCTTCTTCATCAACATGTGTCCCCTCTTCTCCATGTCTCTTCTACATCAACATGTGTCCCCTCTTCTCCATGTCTCTTCTACATCAACATGTGTCCCCTCTTCTCCATGTCTCTTCTACATCAACATGTGTCCCTCCTTCTTCAATGGTCCTCTCTTCTCTTCATCAACATGTGTCCCCTCTTCTTCATGTCTCTTCTACATCAACATGTGTCCCCTCTTCTTCATGTCTCTTCTACATCAACATGTGTCCCCTCTTCTTCATGTCTCTTCTACATCAACATGTGTCCCCTCTTCTTCATGTCTCTTCTACATCAACATGTGTCCCCTCTGTGGAAAGAGACTCTGAAAGTTTCAGGAACAAAGATTTTCTCTCTTTTTGATCCATTTCTATAAAAACCTGTCTGAAAATGAGCTGATCAGATTTTGGCCACTTTATGATGTCATAACGATGTTTTGTCTTGTGTAACCATTAGCCAATCAGCAACCAAGGTAACCCCCCCCCCCCCCTTATCACCTGAATCTCATCCTAGAGCTCCATTGAGTTCTTTGTAACCAAATGTCTCTCAGAGGGGCGTGGGGAGGGGCTCCTTATTTTCATCTAAAGTAACAGACAGAGAATCAGCACTTTTGAAACAGGGCTGAAACAGAGGGGATTATGGGTAATGCTGCAATGAGCCAAACACTTCAGACACATGTTTTGTATATATCTGAGACCTATCATATATTGATGAAAACCCGCATAATAGGGGACCTTTAGGAATCATAAACATTGAATCCAATCCAAAATCCATTCGAGAGATCTGATTGGTGTTTTGTTTAGGGAGCCCTTGCGATGCTAACCTCAGAGTCGGCACATTACTTCACACAGAAGAGTTCTCCGGCTCGGTGCAGGAACAGCGGCGGCAGCACCAGACTGCTGGGCAGACTGAACCAGTGTGGAGAATGTTCCAGCGCACAGCCAACCTCGGTGTTCAGCAACTTAGATTTCCCCAGAGACAGACTCACGATCATGCCTGCAAACCAAAGCCACGTCACGCCCATATGGCTGTGATGGTGTGGAAAGCCCTTTGCTTTGATTGGTCAACGCGCTCCCTGCTCCCGCCCCCTGGCCCTGGACGAATCAGACTGCAGTGAACAGAAAGGCTGCAGAAAGACAGGGTGATTAAAGTGACGGCCAATGAGCTGAATATCGGCCCACTGGACAAACCGGAGCCACATGTTACACCGCTCGATGCAAAGCTCAGCAGCCAAACGCACGCTAAGCTAATATTTCGTATTTTGACACCACGTGCATTTTTCAGCCCCATGTACACAACGGGGTGAACAACGGCCAGGTATCACTCTATACAGGTGAGGGTGTGAAAGCCAATCTGTCCAAAGAAAATGATATAACCGAAACACACCCCCGCTTTAGTGACCTCATCATCATCAGTGATAAGGCCGCTGACGTACGTGATGCCCGCGACCCCGTGGATCATCTCTACGGCGGCCAGGTGGTAGGTGAAGATGTCGGAGTGACTCGTAGTTTCGAAGGAGCGCTGACGACGCCATCTTTGGTAACCCAGGGCGAAGACGAAGATACAGAAAGGGTAGAGGAGGATGATCTTTGTGATGCCAAAGGTAATGTAGACGACCATTGCCACTTTGGAGTCCATGCAGTGGAACTTGGAGGAAGAGTTGACGGACATTTTGATTGGTTGCTTTTATGAAGAAAATGGAGACGAGAAATTAATGAACTGATGCAACAATTAAAACATTCAAATTTATTTTCAGAAGAAGTGGGCCTCGAATTGATCCCTGTGGCACACCAAGAGCGTTATTAATAAAAGGATATGTTGTTACAGGAGAAAGATTTTTCCTCCACCATTTAGCAGCCGAAGAGGCACTGAGAGATTTCCAGAATGATTCAATGATGTAAAACATTCTTAATGTAAAAGCTTTTTCAACCAAAACACATACTGTATATGTGACATGTTTTGTGTATATTGCATTTAATACATATATTTAATCTAATTGTATAAAACGTATGCCTATGTATAAAATATGGATGTTAAGCGTTTAAATAAATCACGTCTACCTTCGTTTCCACATTATTAAAGCAATAAAACCATACAAACACCATCATTTGTTTCAGTGTTTGTATATAGAAGCAGCTTTTTATTTATTTTATGCAGATTCTTATATACAAGCATGTGATAATACAATTCCAGAATATGTATAGATATGTATATTTAGTCAATTAAGGTTTATAAAAATAGCTAAAATGGTATTGATGATTCATTATTTTTACAAACATGGGCAAAACATTGAAAAGCAGATATTTAAATTATATTAAATGTTATATTGATTAAAGAACACTCCCCTTGTCACGGTGTTATTGATGATCTGTCTCTCCGTGCTCTCTGATTCTCTATTATCTGATTCTCATGTATTAATACCTATGTGTGTATTAATGGCACCATGTGCGACAGACAGCTGCAGGACTGTGGTTTATTTGCATATTGTCAAACAAATGATGGATTTCGTGTCACTCTACACTGTAAATGGTGTCATGCAAACTTTTGTTTTCATTATTTTCACAGTCAGAGCGCGGAGTCACTCGTTGCTCGAGGAAAATGTATTTACATAGAGTTTGAAATAAAATCGTTGGTTGTTTGTTGGTTTTTAAGTCAAATGTTGTCTTGATGCATACAACTCTCATTCAACAATGAATGCATTTTTGTTTTAGATGAAGCTCCAAAAATCTATCTATCTGAAATCAAGCTAGCCAACGTTTAGAAGAAGAAGAATTGGGAGGGATGAAACCCTCTTTAATGGTCACACATGCAGAGCACACAGTACACACAGTGACATGTGGCCTCTGCATTTAACCCATCCTGCAGTAGTACTAGGGGCAGTGGGCAGCTATTGCACAGCGCCCGGGGAGCAATGGGAGTGAGGGGGGAAGCGGGATGTCGGGTGCCTTGCTCAAGGGCACCACGGCAGGGCAAGAGCTGACTTGGGACATCTCCGAGTAGAAGTCCACACTCCATATTTAGGTCTGGTCGGGGACTTGAACCGGCGACCCTACGGCTCAGTCCAAGCCTCTACTGACTGAGCCACTGCCGGTGTACTATCGTTAACAAGTTGACCTATAGAGACCAAACTCCATTAACCTGTCAGTCACATTGTGTTTCATAATGGTACCTAATGGCCAAAGTTTCCATCAAAATCGAACGCTTTGCATAATAAGTGTTTTCCACCCATTTCTGTTAAAGATCAGGAAATGGGAATGTGACGAAGGACTGACGGCTTCGGGCCGGGTAATATTGCACTTTATTAGCGTGATTGCACAGTACAGTTGACACATGATTTATACTAATTATTAAGGTAGTATTTTTTAACTGATTAAACCGTAGGCCTATTTATTGGAATGTCGTCTGGCAGGTTATATTTTTGGACGTTTTGCCTCTGCCTCCTTGCTTGGTCTGGGCCTGTCACAGGGAACATTGAGATGAACATTTGGTGGCACTAATTCTACAGCAATTTGACATTAAACGTAAGCAGAAGAAGTTCCCTAGTAATGATTACAACATACACTAGTGTAGTTCAGCCTTGTCTCATATACAATCTGATTGCACACACTAATGTGATTCAGGGTTGTGTTTGAAGCCCGGTAGTTTTCCCTCTCTGTGCAGAGACAGCAGCGGTAACACCAGAGTGCTGGGCTCATTGAACAGCAGTGCAAACAGGACCACCACACACTGAGCGCTGTTGAAAGAGAAGCCTACCAAATTGCAAACCAGATTCCCCCCAAACCTGAAGAACAGCACTCCAGTTATGATCAGGATGGTGTGGTAGGCCTTCTTCTGTGATTGGCTAACCCGCCTCCTGGCCCCGCCCCCCTCCCCTGGCCGGGGTCGAATCAGAACGCGGAGAACGGAAACGCTGCTGACAGTAAGGGAGATTACATTAACTGCAAATTGGCAGGTGCTTGGTAAATAGGAGAACCTTGAGCCTTCCTTGAGCAGGACATGGAAACCCAGCCCCCCGAAGCACAGCAGCCAAATGTAGGCGGTCGCGATGTTTCTGATTCGGACACCGGACACCTGTTTCAATACCAGGTAGGTGATGGGGTGGACCACAGCGAGGTAGCGGTCCACACAGGAGAGGATTGGAAAAAGCATTTGTCCATACCAGGGGGAAATCCAAATGAGTAACCCAGCTTTGGCCACCACAGGGTCACCGATGAGGCGGCCGGAAATGGCGATGGCGGCCCCTAATGCTCCAATCAGCTCCAGGACAGCCAAGTTGGAGGTGACAAAGTCAGACAGATTCGTGACCGCCGATGAGGAACCACATCGCTGTTGTTTCCAACGCTGGAATCCAAGACGGAGGACAACAACGGAGAGAAGGGATGAGGAAGATGATGTTGGTAAGGTAAGAGCGAATTGCAGTGCAATAATGGTGCAGTCAACCAAGGAGGTGGACTGATGAGAAACGGAGTCATTGGTGGAGGATGAATGGTTAATGGGCATTTTTAAACAGAAGAGGCCTGAAGAGGAGGGAGAGACAGAGACGAAATCAATTAACAGTCATGCTAACGTGCTCAGAATGACAATGCTAACATGTGGGTGTTTACCAGGTAAAGTATTTACCAATGTTCCCAATCTTAGTTTAGTCTTTTAGCATGCTAGTGTTTGCTCATTAACAGTTAACACAAAGTATTGCTGAGGCTGGGATTAACCCATATCTCACGCACTCACGCCTTTCCTCACGCTAAGTTTTCGTCCGAAATAAATGTATATAAAAATAAAGTGAAGGAACAGCAAACCGAGCGGAAATGAGACGGTCTTCTGGCTTCGTTAGTAAAGTTGGAGCGATATTGGGAGATTCAGATTTCACGGATCAATAACTCACTTATGCTGAACTTTACAAATTCCACGTAAAAGAAGGACATGCTTGGGCTAAGAGTTTATTCCTGATTAAATCTATAAAAATTAAATGACAATTAATAAAGTATGCAAGGACTTTGTGCTGTCAGTCAATTAGAAGAAAATGATCGCGTTACACACAATACTATTCTGTGATTAATCATAATTGATCACAGGTTACACAAATATTAACGCTGTGATTGCCCATAATGTGTGTTAACGCGTTAATAGCGACAGCCCTAATTAAAATGCTAAATTATAATTTTCTATTGAATGTATGATAGTTATGATGGTGATGGCTGGGGTCAGGCAGAGTGGAATTGTTTGTATTGAAGTTGTTTATGAAGCAAATGAAGGAGATTGGCTGCCAGACTGCTCCGTGCGGGACAATACTGGATTTGAATGAACACTGAGGATCATTTGAATCCAGTCAAGCGTGATGGATGCTCAGATACTGATATGGAAATATGAAAACAATATATCTCAGTCTGAAAGCTATAATGCTTAATAACTTTGACTCGATTATTTTGTGTACACTCGTGCCTCCTCAACAGTACCGTGAGTTTGGAGACACGGGATAAGGACAATCAGAACCCCTACTGAACGAGGTGAGTGTCCTTCAATTAATTAATTAATATCAGTTCATATGTTTGTACTAAGAGTTGCAAAATGCCTCACGAATTGTCTCTGTTTGTTCTGCATTGGAAAGTAACCAACTTGAAATAATTTGAAATAACTCCTTGCAGTGGTATGTTTCTGCCAGAAAAGTCATGTTGCTGTACAAGATGTCATCTCTGATCAGTTCAAGTGGATTTTTGTGCCACATTTGAAGTAGTTCCTAGAGGAAGAAATCCCCTTCATAACGAGAGCGCAGGCAGACGGACAACACCACAATCATAATGCTAACGAGCAACATGTCAAATATGAAAAGGAATATTTAATTGGGAATAGCCAGCTCGTATCTCCTTATTCTTCTCGTTTTTATTTTCTCCTCAGACCAACACAGAAGACATACTGAAGATATGGCAGCTAACTCCTCTTCCACATCCAACTCTAGCAGCCTTCGAGACGGCTTTTGTGCCAACGCCACGGTTAGCTTTCACATCGGCAACTCCATCCTGGTCTTAAGAATGATCCTCCTCCTGCCTGTCTGCACCTTCGTCCTCTACCTGGGTCACCAACGATGGCGGCGTCAGCGTTCCTTCAAAACAACGAGCCACTCCGACATGATCACCTACCACCAGATGGCCATGAGTCCGATCTGGAGCTTGGGGGTCGTTTGCTCATTGTGCGGCACATATGCTAATCTACCCAAAGCTTCGGGTAGCAGCAGTCCTTGCTACTTCCTTCGTTTTCTATGGAGATGTCTGGTTCAACGTCCTCACCTGTGTGGAGCGATACCTGGCTGTTGTTCACCCCCTCATCTACCTGGGGCTAAAAAATGAGCGTGGGGCGAGGATCAGAAACATCAGCATTGCGTGCGTTTGGCTGCTAAGCATTGGAATGATGGGAGCCACAGCTCATTACCTGCCTGGTTTGCCAATTGCCGCATCTGTAAGCACTTTAGTCTTCGCCTCAGTAGTCGTGTCCTTTTGCAGCCTTTCTAGTCTCTGTGGTCTGATTCGCCCAGGGCCGGGGGACAAAGGCGGCGAGAAGAAGAAGGTTGACCAATCAAAGCAGAGGGCTTTCTTCACCATATTGGCCATAACAGGAATGCTGTGGCTGTGGTTTGCAGGGCTGATTATTTCTCTGAGTGTCTATGGCATGGGTGTCCTGCGTGAAAGTCACAGCTGTATAATTATGTCGTGTTTAGGAGTGTTTAACGTGCCCGCCAGTCTGGTGTTACCACTGCTGTATCTACACAGGGGAGGAAAACTGTTGTGTTGCTGAGGAAATTGCATGGATGACGAGGAAAGATATTGTCTATTAACCTAGCGTAGCCTTTATTCATTTGGACTAAATGAGAAATTCAGATTATGGATATATCAACTCAAAATTCACACCAATACTTTTGCGTAGCAGGTTTTTCTGAGGAATGCAATTTGAATTTTGTACAACTTTAATAAAGTATGTTAGTTTGCTAATTAAAATGATGGATTAATAAAAACTGATGTTGTTGCAAGGTGGTATTTTTATTGTTAAAGAGGTTCTTGAAAGAGTAGTGTAGGAATGAGTCCAAAAACACTGAAATGAGTCAGCATTTAGACTTTTAGTTCCCTCAACTCAAAGTCAATGGTTTTGGATAGAACCCCTGAAAATAAGTTCTAACACAAGCTTAAGTGATTTTAACGTTTTGTTTTACTTTAAAAAATGTGCCCTACTAATAATTACACTAATAATGAAATCAAGTCATAATGGGATAATGGTTCATAGGAAAAATGGATTATTGGAATAATCGATTATTGGAATAATGGTTTGTAGAACTAATGGGCTATTGAAAAAATAAACCATTGGAATAATGGACCATTGAAACGGTTGGCCATAGGAATAATGGGCTAATAGAATAGAGTGGATGAAACCCTCTTTAATGGTCACATGCAGAGCACACAGCACACAGTGACATGTGTTCTCTGCTTTTAACCCATCCTAGTACCAGGAGTCTAGTACTAGGAGCAGTGGGCAGCTATTGTACAGCGCCCAGGGAGCAATGGGAGTGAGGGGGGAAGGGGGGTGTCCGGTGCCTTGCTCAAGGGCACCACGGCAGGGCAGGAGGTGAACTGGGACCTCTCCAAGTAGCAGTCCACTCTCCACATTTTAGTTCTGGTCGGGGACTTGAACCGGCGACCCTACAGCTCCAAGTCCAAGCCCCTACTGACTGAGCCACTGCCGGAATGGGCTAATGGAATAATGGGTTGTTGAATACTGCATATATATGTATTAATCATGTACGTTGTGTTTAGACACACAATAAGGTATACAATGCAATGTAATGCAATGTAATGTAATGTAATGTATAATCAGCCTGAGAAATTGCACTTGAGTTGGTGGTGGTTGCATTAATTACTTGTTGCGAGTTAGAAATAACTCATATGCTGTTAGTTGAGTTGCATTGTGGGTAATGTGTCAGGTTTTGACAAGGAGAAGAGAAGCCTTCTACCACATTGTTTTTAACTTTTAATTTTCAAACAATAGTACAATGCTTAATAGTTGAAGAGCACTTTTAAGGTTTTGTAATGTCAAATGTATTTTTGTAGATGGATCTTATATTGTGTGTTGAGAAGTTGTATGGGTTGTAAATCAGTGTCACATGTTCGGGGTGAATTTTCCAGGTGTATTTATTGACATGATATTTATAATAGAAAATGCCTGCTCATCAGACATGTGGAAAAATGCAAAACGATTGTTTCCAAATGCATGCAGATCACATTCAGCAGCTATTGGGCATGCAAATGACAGAATAAACAACGACTACTGTGTGTATAATGTAGTGTTTGTGTTTATGATTTGTTATGTGAGTTATCCAGAAGTTCATTAATGGTGTGATCCTGGTGGTTTGATATTAAATGCATATCGTTATTCACATCTCACTGAAGTCTCGTTTCTGATCATTTAACAATGAGCATAATGTGTGTTTCACGTTTTCAAGGTCTTAAAAAAAATTACACATTGAAGTTTGGAGGTTATTTAGGAATCAATGCTTTATTGTAGAGTTGAGTGTGGGAGTGAATATTAGAGAGACAGTCCATAACAGTTAACAGACATGACATATAGTAAATATAGAGAGAGAGCAGGCATGTGACAATGAAAGATTTCATTAGTTTAAGGACTGTGTTTCAAAACACCACATATCAATATGAGAGAAAAGAAAAACCTTAATTGGTGCAATAGTTTTCCTTGAGTGGTGGAAATCCAACAATGATACACACCCAATCCACGTAGGAATAGGAATGCATTGTTCCGAAGTTACCACAAATGGATGTGTACTCGTTTGAATTGTGTTTGAAATGGTCATCAACTAGTTATTTTTGCATTACATTTCAAGATTACTGAGAAGGCAATTCCATCAAATCAACTTTGAAACGACATTCATGTTTTACTGACAGTAAGGCCCAGAAATCTCCTCCCAGCTGTTGATCAGCACTATTTGAGATTCAGCAGCACTATTGGGCGCTAACACAAAGTCAGAGAATGCACTTTTAACTGACAATCAGCATTATGGAAAATACATGAAATCCTTTTTGGGACTCTGGAGTTCATTTAAATCAAAATGGTCTCATTGAACATAGCACATGTTTGGTTTTAGCTATCCGTGAAAGAGCATTGTTAGCATTCAGCATTGAAACCAAGGGCCATAACTTAGCGTATAACCAGATGGACTTTTTCTTACAAAATCTAAAGTATTAAATCTTCAAAATAAATGTCCTTACTTGGGCAGATTGTAGTTTATAAGTTTGGCCTTTGTACTCTGCTGTATTCTGAGCAACAGCTAACTTATTAGCTTTTTGCTAAACATGTCTATTGATTTCAGTCAGAAATGAAATGCTAACAAGCTGTTTTCTTATTGGCTAGCTTCGTTATTTTCCCAACACAGACTTTCATCTGACGAAATACAAATAAAACAACACTTGAAATGCTGATTTTTCCGCTCACAACAGTCAGTATAAAATGTATCAAATACCAACAATCATATTTTGATTCAACATAACAGACAAGATGTACAAAAAGAAGACATATAATGGGCACTTGAGAATTTCAATGCACATGGTGGAACACAATCAAATGGAGAAAGAAAAAAATAGAAAGATATAAATGGCAAAATATATGAATAAATAAATAGATAAATAAATATTATGAAGCAATAACTAACATAAAGTGTTCTATTCGATCACGCGTGTTAGCCCAACATGTTCTGTATATTACAGGTATAACTGCACGTGAATAACTTAAATGCTTTTATTGCCTATTTAACAATCAATTAAATGCTTTTTGTATTACTTCTATTGAATAGCACTTTACCAAAACTCATGTAAATGCTTTTGCAACGTAACATTGGTCTTGCGTCCTTTGCTGTGAATTCAGGAGTTTATGAACTGTTTTTATGAAATTGGATCCTACAGTTTAAACCAGTAAGTTTGATGAAGACAATCACATAATACAGAGGCATGCTGATTGGACACTGAGCCATTGTTTTATGGAAGATGACAGAACGAAAGAATCATCTTGTTTTTGGCTATTGAAATGAGATTGTATATGTTCCTTGTTTTCCAACATTTTACACGATATCATTTAAATGTGTTCTCACAAATATATAGGATAGATTTATAGACCTTCTTTTTCTCCTTTGCAACAGATTTCTCATGGAAAAAATATATTACCACTCAAACCAAGCACAGACAAGACCGTGGTGCCCGTCAAATGTATCGTGTCAATCAACCAATTGAATCAGTCATACAGACAATCAGAGTCAAGCAATCCTTTATAACGATGAATCTATTGCCTAGGACTTGTAAAGATTACTAGCATATGACAAGAAACTAAATTTAAACATTCCATAATCAGACAATCCTAATGTACAAACAAAGGACAGCAGGCTAAAAGAGGCCTAGTGTCTTAGTCAAACAATATGTTATCATCACCATCACAAGTCAATCTTTAGTTATAACCATTTGAACTTCGCTGGACGAGGATTCCCTTCTCAAGGGATTTATTGTCGCATATCTATGGATTTTAACGTTCACTTGTCTTTTTCTGCGGGAAGTAATTTGCTCAAGGACAAGCTCTAAAAGTTGCTAGCTAATGTTAGCTTCAACATGTTAGAGTCGATTCCCAAATGTAATCTACAGCGTCAGAACCGTTTTGGTCATGTGTGGTAATGACCTGAATGTCAAATTAAGACGTAGACCTCTTTTAGCTTAGCGGCTATCATTTGTCTATTGCATACATCACAAGGCAGAACATTAGAAACCCTTTCATCTTCCGATCAATTCCCTTCAACACAGAGGCCTTTATTTATACACTCACACCTTTGATACTTCTTTGATCCTCTTCTCCATTTTGGGTTTAGGAAGTTGTGGTTTCCAAGACGTTTTTCACCTCCTCTTCTGTCATTGTTCTTCCTCCATTTTCCTTTTCTAATAATGCCCCACTGGGAGAAAGAGGGACTTATGACTTAGTGACTCCTGAATCAGTTGTTGCATAACTGTGTTTACTCCATCCTTGCGTGATCCTAAGATATTTCCCGATGTTGCACGAGGGCAGCAAACCCTTGAATCCACCATCTTTCCATTTCCCCTCTGTTTTCATCCCTCTTCAAACGTTAGGAATATGTAGTTCAAAGACCAGTCGTTGTCCCACCGTTATCTGTGATTCACCGTTTCACACGATAGCTGACGATGGAACTTTTTCCTAATATTTAAAGATGAGAAAACTAGATCAAAGTTTTGTTTTGGTCTGTTGATGTAATGATGGGCAATCCTTCTTCTTTGCTTCTTCCTTTTTCATACCCATCCCTTGTTCCAATGTGATGGTAGAGGTTCATGCAATTACTCCTAGAAATGTGACGACGTGCACCATCTCCCTTCACTCCAACAACCACTCCCTCCAACCGCCTTCCCTCCAATCCTCCATCATTGCAGGTAGCGGTAGACTTTGAAGCAGTGGTTTCCAGAGTCTGCCACGACCACATGTCCGTCTGAGGTCAAAGCCAGACCCTGGGGTCCGTACAGAGGGTCCGCGGACGTGTTGATGTAGGATAGAAAGGATCCGCTACCGTCAAATACCTGGAAATGTTTCAACAGAGCGAGAACATTTGGTTTCTGCACAAACTCCCAAAGTAAGTGCTTCTTGTTCTTACCTGTATTCTGCTGTTTCCCCAGTCGGCTACGATGATGTTCCCATTGACGTCCACAGCTACACCAGTGGGAGCGTTGAACTGGCCGTTTCCCTCACCATTAGAGCCAAATTTCATCACCAGCTCGCCCTCCGGAGTGAAAACCTGATAGAGACAGAAAAAAGAGTTCAAAGTGTTCCTGAGCAACACACTTTAAAACTAAAGGGATCGTTCAGGTAGTCTGCAGTAATGAAGGCTTTACCTTCACAGAGTGGTTGTGGAAGTCAGTCACGATGATCTCGTTGTTCTTGTTCACTGCTGCAAAGTGCGGACCTTTGAACAGAAACACAGATTGTGCTTTCAGTTCAAACTTCATCTTGAATTTAAAATGCTTTTGGTTATTAGTCGTCAGCGTTGAACATCACCTGCATTCAGATCTCATCACTCTGAACAGACTATACTTTATCTGCCACAACAAGTACTTCTAATGTGTGTACTTCATCTTACAACTCAACTTCTTTAAGTAGCTAAGAGGTCAGCTGTTCGAAAAACTAATTCTATTGATAGTCAGATCTTGGACAAACGAAGTATTCGTTTATCCATGGAGTTAAACATTCGAAAGATCATAAGTCTATGAACCGTTAATCGTTGGCCTCATTGTGTTGTGGCTCTTTCGTTAACATCCAGACTATCTCTTTGAAACTCTACCTGCAAACTGCTTGTCACCGTTTCCTCGACTTCCGAACTTGGAGACGAGCTTGCCGGTCAGCTGGAAGATGAAGACGGTGCACGCTTTGTTGTCAACCACGATCACGTGACCTTCCTGGTCCACCGTCACGCCCTTTGGCCCCATCAGTCTACCGGAGCCAAGCTTTGTCTAGATGGACAGAACACACGACCAACGAGAAGGAAAATACATTCAACAAAACACAAGAGTTTGAACACATTTTCTGTACGTCAGATAATCCAGTCCTAAAGTCCCTATTCCTTCCTACAGAGCTCAAAGCCACATACCTTGTACTTCCCCTCGCTGGAGAAGATGCTGACCCACTTGTTGTCGTAGTCAGCGATGATGATATCACCGGTGGGATGCACGGCCACGCCGGTGGGGACGCTGCAGCTGGCCTGGAGAGCGCCCCCGAACACCGAAACGACTCTTAAATTCCCCCTCATTGGAGAAGATCTGGACAGGGAAGACATTGGTACCCTCAAACAGCCATTTGGAGAAGTGAAGTCCAGACAAAAGGCTACCTTTCATTTAGCTGATGCTTTTATCAAAAGGGACTTACAATAAATGCAGATGAACATAAAAGAAACAAACTCAAAGCAGCAATTATCCTGCATTAGCTTTAAATAAGCCAAACCATTTACGAATGTGATGCATTAGTTACCATTAAGCCACATCTTTAGCATTAGCTTGAAAAGAGCCAAACCATTTGAAGAGGTAGCGGATTAGCCTCAAGTCCTGGTGCTTTAGCATTAAATGTAAAATGTTCAGGGGGGTGCATGATACCCCCTTCTACCCACTAGACTAATGAGCTTAACCTTTTTAAAAGTACAACGTTTGTATTAGTTGGAGGTGCTTTACCTGGACACACTGATTGTTGCTGTC
>NW_022992132.1:115000-137733 GCF_902827175.1 Gymnodraco acuticeps | reverse complement strand
CAGAAAGAACCACAGCGAGTACGGCGTCGACGTCATCGATTCCTCCGCCCTCACCGGGGGATTCCAGTCCTTCAACTTCAAGAACACCAGACAAGGTAAGAGAAACAACTGTTTATGATTCCTACAGGTTCAGTTCAGCTGGATAATCTCCTCGTACTAACACCACTTTATGATTTCTCAAGTAAAAAGCTAACATTAGGCTATAAAGGAACTACAGCACGGTCACATGACTTCACGTCACCACCGCTAAGCTAAAGGTGGCTAATGTTGGGCTATAAAGGAACTACAGCACGGTCACATGACTTCACGTCACCACTGCTAAGCTAAAGGAGGCTAATGTTGGGCTATAAAGGAACTACAGCACGGTCACATTACTTCACGTCACCACTGCTAAGCTAAAGGAGGCTAATGTTGGGCTATAAAGGAACTACAGCACGGTCACATGACTTCACGCCACCACCGCTAAGCTAAAGGTGGCTAATGTTGGGCTATAAAGGAACTACAGCACGGTCACATGACTTCACGCCACCACCGCTAAGCTAAAGGAGGCTAATGTTGGGCTATAAAGGAACTAGGGCACGGTCACATGACTTCACGCCACCACCGCTAAGCTAAAGGAGGCTAATGTTGGGCTATAAAGGAACTACAGCACGGTCACATGACTTCACGTCACCACAGCTAAGCTAAAGGTGGCTAATGTTGGGCTATAAAGGAACTACAGCACGGTCACATGACTTCACGCCACCACCGCTAAGCTAAAGGAGGCTAATGTTGGGCTATAAAGGAACTAGGGCACGGTCACATGACTTCACGCCACCACCGCTAAGCTAAAGGAGGCTAATGTTGGGCAATAAAGGAACTACAGCACGGTCACATGACTTCACATCACCACCGCTAAGCTAAAGGAGGCTAATGTTGGGCTATAAAGGAACTACAGCACGGTCACATGACTTCACGCCACCACCGCTAAGCTAAAGGTGGCTAATGTTGGGCTATAAAGGAACTAGGGCACGGTCACATGACTTCACGCCACCACCGCTAAGCTAAAGGAGGCTAATGTTGGGCTATAAAGGAACTAGGGCACGGTCACATGACTTCACGCCACCACCGCTAAGCTAAAGGAGGCTAATGTTGGGCTATAAAGGAACTACAGCACGGTCACATGACTTCACGTCACTACCGCTAAGCTAAAGGAGGCTAATGTTGGGTGTGATGTAGACACTTTTTAGCAACCTCCATTTTTAAATAAACCAGTGGGGTATTTACTGACATATGTTATGCCATAGAACAAAATGTTAAAATCTCTACAGCTTGTGTTAACCACAGACCTTATTTCAGCATTACAAACAAAATCACATTCAGAAAACCATTGAAAGAGAGACCACTAAGTGCTAAAATGCTGACTCATCAACTATTATTATTATTGATGTTGTTTGTTAGCATGTAGCATCCTCAGGATTTACCTCTCCATTATCAGTGAAAGGAGCTGTCTTCTTCTCACTGACATCCTTCTTTGTTATTGTCGAGCTGCAGAAAATCAATCCCCCCCCCCCCTTTAGATTACACCTCCCTGACCCCCACTGGATAAATGTGAGGCGTATGGAGCATCAATCCACTTTCTGCCTCGCTACAGGGTGTCTGTCACTGACGTTTCTGGGTTAGCACGAGTGATAGCCTTCGTGGGGGGGAGAGTCCATCGTCGCCTCATATCTGCCCCCGGCTCGATGTGGCTGTATTTGTGAGAGGAGCTACTGTGCAAGTCATAAATCCTGTTTAAAGAGGCCAGCTTTTCACCGCACACAACACAGAGGTGGGAGAAGGACTTGTGTGTGACCTAGCATTACTGTGTGTGTGTGCGCGCGTGTGTGTGTGTGTGTGTGTGCGCGCGCGTGTGTGTGTGTGTGTGTGTGTGCGTGTGCGCGCGCGTGTGTTTGAGGGATTAGACAAAAAGAGAGTAATAAATGACAACATTAAAATGATATGAGTAACAATATAATAGTCAAGTATCCTAGGAAGGGGGGGGCATGTAAATAGTAGCATGACCTTAAATAAGTAGAAAGGGGTACAAATCATATTCTATGTACATGCATATAGATTTCTTGCACAGTTTTTTATTTGTATTTTATTATATATGTTGCAAAAATGTGTTTTTCTGCAAACGTAATAAATATGTGATTTGCTCCATGTGGCGGATTTCCCACACTCTCTGAATCCAGCAGTTATAGGTGGGCGGTTCTGGTTTCAACCATTTAATGGTGATGCACTTCAAGGCCGCTGTCTATAGAGTGGAGCAGTGACGAGTCCTAAAACCAGGAAGTGAGTCAGCATGTCACCACTTCCTGTTCCCTCGTCTCAGAGCCAATGGGATCTCTCCATAGGGTTTAGGAAACTATCTGAACTAAGGTCTGTGGTTGAGACTCATTGAAGAGACGGATCACGTTTTGTTCTACGACATTAAATCATCAGCAGTGACCCCACTGGTGATTTCTGAAGAGTTGACGTGTCTGAGAAACGATAGTTGTTACCAAGTGGCTGAATAGGACTACAGAAGTCGTGGAGGCCGTTGTACGTCATTACGCCGAACACGTGAACACTCCTCTAAGTTAGTTTCTGTTCTGCTTGAAAGCAAGTCCCTGCCTCCTGCAGAGTGTTCAAACAAACGCTTCAACTCGTTCCATTTAGAATCTGTGTGTTTGAATCTGGATCTGAAGTTGGCGTGACGTTGAAGTCGTGCTGCTGGACTCGGCTGTAGCTCCTTTATAGCATCACGTTAGCATTTAGCTTCTGGACATTAGATTTATGATTCAACATTATGAAAGTGTGGAGATGATCCGGCTGAACAAAACGTGCATTCATCAAACAGGTTTGTTTTCCACAGACCTTATTTTTTACAATATTCCAAAACCCTACGGAGAGATCCCATTGGCTCTGAGACGAGGGAACAGGAAGTGGTAAAATGCTGACTCACTTCCGGGTTTTAGGACTCATTCGTGCAACACTCTATACAATTCTTAATAGATACGTCTTTGACCTCTCTTCTCGACCCTCAGGTGAAACTCCCAGTAGAGCCACCATCGGATTTAGAGCAACAATTATTTAAGAGCATCAAATATCTTTATCTTCAGTTTCATCCCACAGGCCATAAGACGGGGCGTAACTCTACGTCCGACGTAGACCCGACGGTTGAGACCAAACTAAAGTTATGACTGGTGCACCACTTAGACTTAAGCCCTGTATGCGTTGCGCCTGGGTGTAACTTTTACGCTAAGTATGGAGCAGGCGTAAATCGGAAAGACAGACTAGTATCCATAGTAACGTAAAACAGGCAAGAAGGAAAATAACGATGGCAGGGCGTCTTGTTTACATGTTTAACAACGAAAGGGCGTTAAGACGAGAAAGAGTGATTTGTGATTGAACAAACCCACTGGATTCAGTGAGCTGATAGAGAGCTCCCCTCAACTCCAGCACGGATCAGACAGAAACGCGGCGCTCTCCCCAACCTTGCAGGTGCTGATTGCGCTCAGATGTTACGCTAACGGGCTGCTTTGAATGGAGAAGTTGGAGTGTTAAATTATGTAGTCGTGTGTTGTTTGGCAACAATTACTGTTTCGCGTGTATTGACGCATCTTAAGACGAGGCGCAGCTACGACGGTGACTAGTCAGGCTTGGTGCACTCGGTTTAAATTCAAATCACTAAGTCGGACGTAGCTCAGCCCGACGTTAGAGTTCAGACCTACTTGTTTACGCCCAGCTGGTGCACTCCTGAACTAGAACATCCATAACATTCACCTGTTTGCAACTTACAAATTATGTATCACTTATATATAAACTCAGGGGCGGTTCTAGGGGAGGCGGGGGGGCCAGTGACACTGACCTCTGACCCCCTAACAATGAAAAGTTTTTTTTTTTTTTTTTTTTTTAAATGTATATTTTCTGGAACTCGGTTTGCCAAAAACCGCAGGATTTTGTTGCTGTAATGTGAGATTGTGCAGACACCCTTATGTAAAGTAGAGATGTAACTGTTCATTGCCTTTATTTTTATATAAATATGGTGTTAGTGCAAACATTGCACTATAACTTAAGCTGAAGCTAACAGTAATAACTATAAGATCTATCTGAAATAAATAAGTGTACTGAAACAAATACCAATAACTGTATTGCATTGTTTTCTTATGCGCAATTACTTCATACTGTCTAGTTCTCTTTTTCGTCCTGCATTTATTGCCCCCCTCAGAAAATAACTGGCCCCCCAGTGGCCCCCCCAGTCAAATTGGTCTAGCACCGCCACTGCATACTCTTATTGTACTATTTCTATTCTATTTCATTTGTATTTAGTTGCACTATGTGATGTGTTGTATTGTGTTGCTCTGTTGGAGGAGCCTGAGACTTTCATTTTGATATCTGCACTAACTCTGTACAGATGACAATAAAAGCCTTTTGATTTGATTTATCTCGAATGTGTAAAACAATAAAACAAAAAAATTATAATAATAATGAAACATGAATATCTTTGGGTTAAAGACACCGCATTAGTCTCGGAGAAATGTGATGTACATTTATCAATATCTTCGGAAATGATGAACACCAAAGCATCAGTTAGGGAAGAAGAGATAAAGAGAACATATGAAAGACAACTGAGATGTGAAACCTTAGACCACATCACACTTCCCTCGTGTTGCTTCTCCTGAATGCTCTGCAGCCGGCAGGCCGAGTCACACACACAGCTGGATCTCCATAATCCATCAGCTGGAGTCATTTCCTGCTGAAGGACGGTGGTGGGGTGGGGGGGGGGGGGTCACTGGTCTTTAAATGAGAGGAGCTCCCAGTGGGGGGGAGCTGCTGCCAAGTTAACAGGCGAGTCTCAGAGTCCTTGCTGCCCAGCTGCTGCAGGGCGGGGGGGTAATGTTGGTTTATTTTTAGGGAAATCGTTAATTACCGGGGGCGTGATAAGTGAGGAGCACTTCCCAAACGTAACTTTTAATCCGATGGTGGCACTATGGGAGTATTATTTTGGTTATGCCCTAAATTACATATATTTTGGAAAGTTTTAATACTAGTTGAACATTACATTGTTTTGATATGTTTCTAGTTATTGTGCTTTTAATCTTGTTTTTGTGTACGTGCGCGTGCGTGCGTCGGAGGCTCAGTGATTTGACGGTGTGTCTCCGTGTCTCTGCAGGAAACCCTCTGCTGCTGAACTCCTCCGTGCCTCCGGACCTGACGTCGGGCCGGAGCTTCAGAACCCCTCTCTGCTTCCACGACGCCGCCAACAAGGATCTGTTCGACCCACTGCCGGACATCAAGGTCAAGGTGCAGAGCTCCTTCCCACTGGACTCGAACCAGGACTACAGCGACACCGAGGAGCGGCACAAAAAGGGCCTTCTGGCGCTGAACGGGCCGCTCAGCGCCGGGAAACAGCTGAGAGCCAGCGAAGTGTTCGGACCCACCGGAGGTCGCCTGGTGCTGCCAGACTCTGGTGAGAGTAACAGGAAGTAGATAACAGAAACAACACCGCCTCCACCTGTCTGTGTGGAGGACTCTTTAAAGGTCTCCTATCAGGCAAAAGTCACTTTTTTATGTCTTCTCTACATCACCATGTGTCCCCGGTGTGTCCGGTGTTCCCCCGGTGTGTGTCCGGTGTGTGTCCGGTGTGTTCCCCGTGTGTCCCCGGTGTGTCCCCGGTGTGTTCCCGGTGTGTCCCCGGTGTGTCCCCGGTGAGTCCCCGGTGTGTCCCGGTGTGTCCCGGTGTGTCCCCGTGTGTCCCCGGTGTGTCCCCGGTGAGTCCCCGGTGTGTCCCCGGTGTGTCCCCGGTGAGTCCCCGGTGTGTCCCCGGTGTGTCCCGGTGTGTCTCCGGTGTGTCCGGTGTGTGTCCGGTGTGTGTCCGGTGTGTGTCCGGTGTGTTCCCCTTGAGACTCTCAAAGTGTCAGGAACAAACCCCTCTCTCTTTTCCTCCGTACCCACATCTCTAAAAACGGGTGAACAACGGAGCTGATCCAGATTTGCTGCGTCATGACCACATTACTAAAATGTGGGCGGGCTTTAGACCCACGGGCCAATCAGAAACGTTGCTGTCAGAAACAATGAGACGTGTTCTGGAAGTAATATGGTCTGTGTTTACATTAGCATGCTAACACTAAGAGCTAACCTGTACTGGAGAGAGTGTGTGTGAAGAAGCAGGAAATCAAAAGGAAGTCACCTTGTGGTAAACCTGAGAGAGAGAAAGAGTTTGAGCTAGTGGAGTAGAAGTACATAAAGTACCTCTGAACTTGAATGTACTTAGTTACTTCCCACCTCTGCTCATGAATATCCTGTTACCCTCTGCATTTAGGACAGCTGCACTTCTTTAATATATGATATTATTGTATGTCGGGATGTTTATGTGTGTTTGTGTCTCTGGTCCAGGGGTCAGTCTGCTGGTTCCTCGCGGAGCCGTGGCTGAGAACGAGTCCTGCGAGATGTTCATGGTGATCAATGACGGAGAGGCAAGGTGAGCGAACACAAAGGTCCTCTCAGCATCCGTCTATCTGTCTGTCGCCAGAGAGGGTAGAAGTACACACATCTGTATACTGTGTACTACATATACTCGTATGGGAGTATTCATACTGGGATCACCCTCTGTATAATGTGTACTACATATACTCGTATGGGAGTATTCATACTGGGATCACCCTCTGTATAATGTGTACTACATATACTCGTATGGTAGTATTCATACTGGGATCACCCTCTGTATAATGTGTACTACATATACTCGTATATTCATACTGTGATCACCCTCTGTGTAATGTGTACTACATATACTCGTATATTCATACTGTGATCACCCTCTGTGTAATGTGTACTACATATACTCGTATATTCATACTGTGATCACCCTCTGTGTAATGTGTACTACATATACTCGTATGGTAGTATTCATACTGGGATCACCCTCTGTATAATGTGTACTACATATACTCGTATAGTAGTATTCATACTGGGATCACCATCTGTATACTGTGTACTACACAGGAAATGCTGTATACTCGTACGATACTATGGAGGAAGTTGGGGTGGAAGTTGGTCAATTTAATATTATTTATTATTTACTTGTCGATGTTTTCAGATGAACTGCGAGTGTTGACAGCCCTGAAAATATACATTGCAAAGATTCTGCAAGAAGTATTTAAATAATAATAAAAGTGTGTAAAATGACGGCTGGAAACGTCAGTGTGTGTGTGTGTGTGTGTGTGTGTGTGTGTCAGATCTCTCTGTGTTAACCCTGAGAGTGTGTTTCCAGAAGCTTCCTTTTAAGGTGTGAGGTCATAAAGAATGCAGTTTCCTTTTGTCTTTCACATGGGAGGAATATTTTAGTTACCGTCAAAATTCTCAAGGAAAACGAAACAAACTTCCCTCTTAAAAGTCATAGTTTGATCGACTCAATTTGAAGGTCAGATATTTTCTATAATGCTGTTTCCGTAGATCGTCCCTCATTTAGTGACGGTGCTATTTTCACACAAAGGATATACTGTGTTTTCACAAAGTGTTTATCCTGTTCCAGTTGTTCCTTTCCTCACACTGCATGATTTTGGAGGTGTTAGTCTGGACTCTGGGGAGAGGGGGGGTAATGGAGTCGATCATTTAGCTTCCTGCTCGTATACAAAGCCTCTCTGTTTGCCCTCCTCTGCAGAGTCAGTCTGTAGTTTTGGTGCGTCAGGACTCGAGTTTAAACGTCACATGTCATGCATAATGCACTTTTTGATTCCCCGGTGTGTCCCCGGTGTGTCCCCGGTGTTTCCCCGGTGTGTCCCCGGTGTGTCCCCCGTGTGTCCCGGTGTGTCCCCGGTGTGTCTCCGGTGTTTCCCCGGTGTGTCCCTGGTGTGTCTCCGGTGTCCCCCCCGTGTGTCCCCGGTGTGTCCCCCGTGTGTCCCCGGTGTGTCTCCGGTGTGTCCCCCGTGTGTCCCCGGTGTGTCCCCGGTGTGTCTCCGGTGTGTCCCCCGTGTGTCCCCCGTGTGTCCCCGGTGTGTCTCCGGTGTGTCTCCCGTGTGTCCCCGGTGTTTCCCCGGTGTGTCCCCCGTGTGTCCCGGTGTGTCCCCGGTGTGTCCCCCGTGTGTCCCCGGTGTGTCTCCGGTGTGTCCCCCGTGTGTCCCCGGTGTGTCCCCCGTGTGTCCCCGGTGTGTCTCCGGTGTGTCTCCCGTGTTTCCCCGGTGTGTCCCCCGTGTGTCCCGGTGTGTCCCGGTGTGTCCCCGGTGTGTCCCTGTGTGTCCCCGGTGTGTCCCCGGTGTGTCAGGAGACTCACAAAGTGTCAGGAAATAAACCCCTCTCTCTTTTCCTCCGTACCCACATCTCTAAAAACGGGGAACAACGGAGCTGATCCAGATTTGCTGCGTCATGACGACATTACTAAAATGTGGGCGGGCTTTAGACCCACGGGCCAATCAGAAATGTTGCTGTCAGAAACAATCTTGGGGTCTGGGGGGGTCCGAAAACCAGTCAGTATCTGGTGTGAGGGGTAGGGTTAGGGTTAGGGTAATGTTGTGAATCGAGTGGCCTGTGTTCGTCGTCCATAACATACGCCTGCCCATACCATAACCCCACCACCACCATGGGCCACTCAATTCACAACATTACCCTAACCCTAACCCTACCCCTCACACCAGATACTGACTGGTTTTCGGACCCCCCCCAGACCCCCCCAATAAAGCAAAACTGCACGTTTCAGAGTGGCCTTTTATTGTGGCCAGCCTAAGGCACACCTGTGCAATAATCATGCTGTCTAATCAGCATCTTGATATGCCACACCTGTGAGGTGGGATGGATTATCTCTGCAAAGGAGAAGTGCTCACTATCACAGATTCTTTCAGATTTGTGAACAATATTTTAGAGAAATGGTTATTTTGTGTTTATAGAAAATGTTTTAGATCTTTGAGTTCATCTCATGAAAAATGGGAGCAAAAACAAAAGTGTTGCGTTTATATTTTTGTTCAGTGTATTACGATATATCTGAGACCTATAATATGTGCCTAAAAATAGTATAATAGGAGACCTTTAAATGATGATGAAGGGGGGAGTGATGGTTGCAGCAAAGCAGACGTCTCCAGAGGCCTCTCCTCTCTGAGTTACGTATTCTGATCACAGCGTGGTAATGATGAACCTTCGATGGACTGAGCTGCTCTCCGGGGGTTTCTGCATGTTTTCGAGTGTAGAGAGGAGAGCGTGTATTCTCACAGGAATAAAAGACACCTGTTATTAGAGCTGCACAGCTCATTGAAATGTTAATGAAGTCGCAATATGGACCAGTGCTTGTGGTGCAAAATGAGTACGTAAATAAGTACAATGTTGACGTACTTTGTGAGTATTTTGCTACTAGAATACATTTCATTTCGTGTTTGTGGTTACCCGACAGTACTGAATCAGAAAACCCTCTTTTTGTAGGGTTGTTGAAATGTATAGTGCACGTGTAATCCTTTTCTCTCCTGTAAGACATGCCTACCTGTGACCTGTGCAACTCGTGAGCACTGCCAGTGGTTGATCCTGACCACCAGATGTGCTTTTCGAGGGCTTTTTCTTCCCGTGTTCACTGCAGACGGACATATTTCTCCCTGTGGTCCTGTCATCTCTGCAGCTGTCAATCACTGTCTGCATCCTGCAGCCAGAGTGCATGCTGTGAGCTGTTTCCTGCCACAATCCCTGTCCAAGCTACTTCACTTCTATTTAAAAACTGCTTATTTTTCTTTTTTGGGAGCTTTTCAAAGGCTCATCTAAATCTTTGAAGGTTTTGCTTAGGTCAGACGTATCCCCTCGGAGGTTTTATGGGCACTTTGTATTGAAAAGATAAATCCCTCAATCTACTGAGGCCGTAACAGCTTTGTCCTGGTAGGAGAAGAGCCTTTAATGATGGAACGAGTTTCCCTATGTGTGCTTTATGAGAGAGGCCCAGCTGTTTATTTCTGTCTAGACGCTGCCGCCTTATTTTATAAATCAGACGCTTCAAACACACTGCAGAATGAGCAGGAAGCGCATCATTCAATCCTCAAATTAAATAGAGTTTATTCCCAGTTCAAATATACGTACATATTGTCTTCAGTTATTATATTGTTATGCTAAATGTCTCTTTTCCTTGTTTCTGTAGTGTCCCCCAAAGCTGAATATAATATGCCTGAATAGATGTCAGGGTGTCTTACAAAGGAGACTGAAAACTAGAAACTAGTGCATTCTGAATGATTTTATCGCAAGAAAACGAGACTCCTCCTCGGACATTCGCAGCTTCTTTATTCACTTTCTGCTTTGCTTGTTCTAGGGCGCTTCCACATTACCTTATTTTGTGTTGGTACACAAGTTGGTACTCAAGTTAGTGTACGTTACACGTTGGTTTACAATTACTCACACTTTCAGAACGATAGATACAGGTCCACATTGTAAGTCTAACCATAGGGTATTACATAATAATTATAATTGAAATGATGAGAGGCAAAAATATGGCTCAAGGTAGCTAGATATGTAACATTTGCTAGGAAGTTTGATAGATTGATAGCTAATGTAAGCTAGTCTTCTTCTTCGAGTCGGTAGCAATCTCAGATTGTTCTGCCAGTATCGGGCACCGGCCACAGCTGATGGGGTAGGTTCTGCCAGGTCTTCTGGACTGCACCGGGGGGCATCGGCACATTCCAGTAGGTGGGACATTGTCTGCACTGATCCACAGCTGCACGTCCCCTGTTCCACACGCAGTCCATTAAGTAAGCTAGTTAACTACTTAGATAGCTATCGTCAACTAGGAAGTCTCATAGATAGATAGCTAACGTCTGCTAGCTAGGGTAACAGAGCTAACATTTGCTACCTTGTTAGATAGGTAGCTAACGTACACTAGTTAACTACTTAGATAGCTATCGTCAACTAGGAAGTCTCATAGATAGATGTCCGTTAGCTAAGTTTACAGATAGATAGCTTACGTTTGCTTGTAACCTTGTTAGATTGGTAGCTAACCGTCAGAAAATAAAACCCTCTCTCTTTTCCTCCGTACCCAAATCTCTAAAAACGGGGAACAACGGAGCTGATCCAGATTTGCGCCCGATATGACGTAATATCTGAAATGTGGACCCACGGCCCAATCAGAAAGTTGCTATCAGAAACAATGCCAGACTGTTTTGGACTTAATATGGTCTGTGTTTACATTAGCATCGCTAACACTCAGAGCTAACCTGTACTGGAGAGCATGTGTGTGAAGAAGCAGGAAGTAAAAAGGAACTCACCTTGTGGTATAACCGGCAAGAGAGAAAGCCTTTGAGCTCCAAACTGTTTCAGAGAGAATCCTTGATGATCCATGATATGGCGTTTCATCACGGCAGCATTTAGTTTAGACAGTAGCTGCCGGGTCCCGCATGAGCTCAGACCCCTCCTCTTTAAAGCTTTATACCCAAATCAGCTCTTTAGAAACAGGAAGTGAAATAGAGGTATATGAGGCATGGCTAGAATGGTCTGTTTGGTATTTTGAGCAAAACACTTCATAGACATGTTTTTTATATTTTTTTATATATCTGAGACCTCTGCTATTGCCTACAAATAGCATGATAGGTGACCTTTAAGCTAGATAACGACTAAGATAGCTCACGTTCGCTTGGAATTTGAATAGATAGATAGCTAATGTCTGCTAGCTAGGTTTACAGATACCTAGTTACCTTGTTAGATAGGTAGCTAACGTAAGCTAGATAAATAATTGTATTGGCAGCGAACATTAGCTTGTAAAGTAGATAGGAAACATTGGCTAGCTTGAAAAGGAGATAGCTAACGTTGACCAGCTAGCTTGCTAAGTTCATTCCTAAGGTTCGCTAACTAGTTTTACAGATAGATAGCTAACGTTCGCTAGCTGAATAGCACACTGACAGGTCATTTACACTGTAAAATGTACACCACAACACTGTGGACCTTTGTCTATTCTGGCATTGAGAGTCATAAAATGTCGACATTTGTATAAAGTCTTCAGTATTTCAGGAGAATAGCCGAGCAAATGAATACCCATTTAATGTTATTAGAGTAGCACCCTCAATGATAAGTAGTACATGCTGTTTGTGATTAGCCTCGTTGCTAACAGTCAAGTGCGCTGCAGATTAGAGATGAAGTGGTATCAAAGTAACTTGAATAGTCATTATGATGGCATTATAACTCAAAGCACGGTGGCTGGTGCTGTATTTTTAAAACAGATGGGTGATTGGTTTAAGTTATTGTTAATGTGCTGCAGAGCTGCTCTCTCAATCAAGTAACTTTGCCAGCCCTTGATTACTGAAGTGGATTTGATGAATACCGAGCTGTAGCAGAAGATAGATGTGATGAATGTTAAAATATGGAGACTTTATTCAGCGATGCACGAAGCTTCACGTCTAGCTCTCTGTGTGATTAAAAATGGACATAAGCACAGTGTGACAAACCAGTACAATTATTCCATGGTGAAATAAACCCCACCTTTACAAAGTGCAACATACAAATGAAAGACACCATTGCATAACTAATTATAATGAAATAAAATACTGTAAATGATTTTGAAATGGGCCATTTTCCACAATGAGTATGATTTTCATTACTTAAAGTATATTTTGATGCCAGTAGTTTTGTACTTTTAGGTAAGTAAGACTTTTAATTCAGGACTTCTTCCACCATTGGTTGAAAGTTGTTGTGTAGAGTAATGTACCTTAAACTGCTGCTCCTATATCTAAAAATGGACAAAAGCACTGTGGGACGAACAGGTGGGAGACTAGAAGCAAATAAAGGTGGTGCTAATGCAGTTTGCTAATGTGTGCATTTAATAAACCGGCCGTCTCTTCTGCCAAAAATGCCACTTTGCACAGCCAACCGAATCCCAGGGGACTGAGTCACTGCTCACTTTAAATAATGCACCTCATCAGAGGGCTCTTCATGGTGATGAGAGAAAGTCTGGACGCTTCTTTAAGGTCGCTGCCGGACTCGAGGAGCGGGTAATCTGCTCCTCGCCTACACTTTACATTAAATGTGTGATCAGGCTCAGGGATCCAGAGGAGATCAGGGAGGCTGATTACATGAGAGGAAAAAGGGACTCTGAGGTAAGAGACGTAGGGAGGAGGTCAGGGAGTAATGGAGTGTTTCAGGGATGAAGGATATATGAAGGATTTGTCGATTGTATTTTGGAAGCTAAAGGCAGCTAATGTTGGGCTGTAAAGGAA
Source organism: Gymnodraco acuticeps (assembly GCF_902827175.1). Lineage (NCBI taxonomy): Eukaryota > Metazoa > Chordata > Actinopteri > Perciformes > Bathydraconidae > Gymnodraco > Gymnodraco acuticeps. The sequence continues at coordinate 124,564 of NW_022992132.1, read as the reverse complement.
CTGCAGCACGGTCACATGACTTCATGTCACCACCGCTAAGCTAAAGGCGGCTAATGTTGGGCTATAAAGGAACTACAGCACGGTCACATGACTTCATGTCACCACCGCTAAGCTAAAGGCGGCTAATGTTGGGCTATAAAGGAACTACAGCACGGTCACATGACTTCATGTCACCACCGCTAAGCTAAAGGAGGCTAATGTTGGGCTATAAAGGAACTACAGCACGGTCACATGACTTCACGTCACCACCGCTAAGCTAAAGGTGGCTAATCTTGGGCTATAAAGGAACTACAGCACGGTCACATGACTTCACGTCACCACGCTAAGCTAAAGGAGGCCAATGTTGGGCTATAAAGGAACTACAGCACGGTCACATGACTTCACGTCACCACCGCTAAGCTAAAGGAGGCTAATGTTGGGCTATAAAGGAACTACAGCACGGTCACATGACTTCACGTCACCACGCTAAGCTAAAGGAGGCCAATGTTGGGCTATAAAGGAACTACAGCACGGTCACATGACTTCACGTCACCACGCTAAGCTAAAGGAGGCCAATGTTGGGCTATAAAGGAACTACAGCTACTGATATTCCTGCACGACTCGAGTGGTAAGTTTGGAGAGGAAGTCATCAGCCATTTTAGCGCACAGTATTTAAGTTTACATGATATTTCTATCTTCTCTATCTACCACATAAAACATTCATGTAGGTAATACCACAGTATAGAAGTACTCTGTTACGTAAAGTCAAGTAAAACTCCTGCATTCAAAATGTACCTTAGGTAAAACCAACAGGACTGACTTCAAAATAAAAGGAACCAATAACTGATTTCAAAATAAGAGCGATCAAGGACTGACTTCAAAATCAAAGCAACAAATAACTGACTTCAAAATAAAAGCGACCAAAAACCTGTCCAATTTGATTGCTGTCCAATGTGCCAAGTCACCAGAACAAAGTGACTCTCTCTCTGGACCTGACAATAAAAGCTTTATTATAACTGAACAAATGAAGGATATTTGAATGAGCTCCGAACCCAGGATTTAATCGGATTCAGGACTAATAAATACTTCTGGGGCAGCGGGGACAGACAGCTGATCAGAACCAGGTCACCAGTCACTAGATAAAAACCTGCTGGGAACCTGGTTCTGGTCTCTTCCAGTGGGCTGGGTCCTGGGGGGGAGAGTCCCTCAGAAGCCCTACCTGGCGAGCCATGAAGTGGATTTTGTTTCTGGTTGGACTCTTTTATGTTGCCCCTGGTTTTTCGTTGGCCTCTGATTAAACCCTTGTTGCAAACACCCTTCATCTCCTTCAGTTCCTCCCCCACGGTGAGCAGAGCACTCTCACAGCTTTACTGAAATGAAATAAACACATTATAGTGTTCAGGTGTTGAGGCTTAAAGGTCAGGTTTGAGATCGGCCCGGTTCTGACCGTGTGGCCCTAAACATCCATCTTCCTCAGACTTCTCTAGTTTAGACATGTTAGCGTTCTGTTCAAACCACCGGGAAAAAGAGTTTGAGCTGTTAGAAAATCACCTGTTGGTTTCAGAAGAACACTCATCGTCTTCAACACGTATAAAATCCACAGCATAACGTTAGCTAAAGATCTTGTGAAGCAATGTTTGCCTTTACGTCTTCCAAGCAGCTACTGGTGTGTGATTGGATGAATTACAGAACAATGTCTTCTACAACAATGACGACATCCAAGATAATCTATCGACCGCAGGAGTAAACGTCTGATTGCTGTTTTTATGGCATCCCTACGTTGGAGAACTCGAAGCAGCAGCAAGAACTCAAACCCACTCCCAGAAATAGGAAAGATTAGATTCAGCACGGTACGTTCGTAGAGATGAATGGGTTCAGATTTAGAACTTCTGCGTTTGGTTTGATAACGGTTTACAGTACCTACGATCACTCTGCACCGTATGATGTGTTAATGTTTAACTCTCCACTACAACCTTTAATCCTGCAATGAATCTGCACTTTGAACCGAGATACTCCTTGAGTTACTTGAGAGGAAACAGCACCCAGCAAACTTCATCACTACAGAGAGACGGACTGAAAACCAGACGATCAGATTTACCTTCAGACCAAACTAACAACTTCCTCTGAGTTCTGCTGCAGGAGAGAAAAGAGGAAACTACAACACTGCTGCTTCAACCTGAGGACCTTCCACACCCTGAAGGTGAGTCTGACTCCAACACCACTCAGAGTAGATTTCAGTCAGTAGAGGAGGGGGGGGGGGGACTTATTATATTATTTGATGTCTTTATTGAACAAGGAACATGCACACAAATACGTTAATCTTAAAAAGCAAAATAGATGCTAAATGCTATATTATAGCTAAAAGCTAATTTCCACCTGCAGTCCCTGGGCAGGAACACACAACAATCAACCAGCTGAAAAGGAATCTAACTTCCATACAACCAACGTTAATATCTAGGTCGTCTCCGATACCGAGCTCCGATGCTGATAAGGATCCGGAAAACGGCCGTCCAACATTTAGAACTAAACCCCCCAGAATCTCCACGCAAGATCACCGTAATCTGTTTAGGAGGGCACTAACAGCGTGGCCTCTAACACCAGCTGCCCGTCGTATCACTTATTTCAGGCACTAAAGCGTCGGATGTCCGACCACCAGGATAGCAAAATGGAGTGTATAGTGTAGTAGGTGTTGGTGGGCTGCTAGAACCCCAGAGCAGTATCTAAACTGCCCCTGGAGGAGAGACCCCGTGTCGTTGGGAGACCCCTTGGTAATTAGGGCAGCTTCAGGACCCACAATCCCTAACCCCCTCTTTTGATCCCCAGTTATGCCAATCAAACATTAATATATCAGCAGTGACATCACCACATCAGCAGAGCACATGTCATATTTCAATATCAATCAAAACCACAGTAACCACAGTAACCAACTACGGTTTTAACCTTAGCAGAGTTTCTATTCCCCTTAAACAATTTAAAATCCAAATCATCAACTAATGTCAGCCTTTTCCAAGGAAGGGTGTTCTTACCTCACTCTGAGACCAAGCAGAGACCTCCAGAGACCACCAGAGAGACCAGGAGTTGGGTCCAAAAGTACAAACCGGTTTTATTAAGGTTTTAACAAAAATAGCGGATTTACAAGAATCCAAAAAATGACAAAAGAAAGATACAAAAGTTTTACAAAGACACAAGGTCAAAGTACAAAAGCAACAGATTCACAAGTCAATCCCCTAGAGCCGTCTAAAAGAGCCCAAGCCCCAAGGCACAGGAGCCAAGACCAGCTTGTCTCTACGATTCGCTGGCCCAGGAAGTTGGTTCAAATCTTTACGTAGTCCGTCTGCATCCTGTGCTCAACCGTTGTAACCAGTGTGCGAAATACAGGGGGGTCCGGGGGAGCTCGCCCCCCTGATTAACACCTGAGCCGCCCTGAAAGCCTCAACAGCAATATTTGAGGGGGGGTCTCAAATTATAATATTTATTTGTCACTTCCAATGGTCACTAAAATGTTTTTAAGCGTACTATGTCCAGTATTCATAATTCAAAACATTTATTCACAAATATCTTCTATTTTGGCTGGCAAAAGCATTTCCTCGCATAGAATCGAAAACAGACGGCTCTTTAACGGTCGTGTATTCATTCATTCATTTGAACGTCAGAATTATTTGACGGCACCCCTGAAGACGACAGACAGCGCCCCGGTTGAGAAACGCTGCTATAGACTACTGATTGTCTTGATTCATCCATGAAATATTGTATAGAGGCCTAATGCATATTGAGAAATCTTCGACCGGTATGTTGCGCAATAAACGGGAGATGGGGACCCCCCCGATTATTGACGGGTATTTCGCACACTGGTTGTAACCGTTGTCAAGGTGTCAAAAACCACAACGTCTTCCTAGATTTGTGGTTGGAACTTTTATGTTCTGCTTGCATCTTCTAAAATGCATAGTGTGCATAGGTCAAGAGTTCAGGATGTTCTGTCTAGTTTCACATGTCTGGTTTCACATGTCCGATAAGACATTATTGAGACATACATCCTTTCCATCAAACCAAATTATAGCCAATTTAACATTTTGTATTAATGGTAAGCTTAATAGAGGTAGGTGAGGTAAAGGTGAGGTCTGTCACGGCCACTTAAACAGCAGATCTGTCAACACAGCAATAAAATATGTCCTAGAGCCTATCACACTCTCAATAAAACCAGATCAAAGTACAGAGGTATAAATATACTAGTACACTTGACAAAATACATTTTGTACGAATAATTTATCTAACATCTCAAATTACAGAAAACTTCATGTTGAAGACACAAAAAGCTACATTTGGGATGAAATGTGAAAATCTGAGCAGGTTTTAAGATGGAAGCAGATTCCAATGTTTGATTGCGTAAACAAGAGATGGCAGATTGTGCAGAGGTTACATCTGCGTTCAGGGTGGGTCGAGGTTCTGCCCATTTGTTCAGAGCGGAGCTGGAAGAAGCTTCTCAACGGTGCTGGAGAAGCATTGGATCTGATGTTGAATACCAATTGAGTTATTGAAAACAGAAGGAGATTGTATCTGGATAACAAATTGCATTGATGGTGTTTTAATGATTTCTTATCAAAAGAGGGTTGAAACTGGTTTCAGCTCAGTCTTACTGGCCTGAGACCAGCAGGGCATACAATACTGAAGATGTGGGGAAATCATGCTTCTATTGTTAATGAGTTCCTGTTATATCTCTCACAGGCTCCGCCCTCTACTGGACTCTATGGGTACTACCCTCTATGCAAGCATTCACCCACTGAGATTTCTATAGACGTAGCCGGCCTTGGGGCGGGCCTACCTGAATGTGCGCGCATCTCACCGTATAAAAGGAGGCCTCGCCTCCTGACTATCATCCCTTTCTCTTCAGCGAGCGGGCAACATCTGAAGCGGAGATAAGACGTTTGAAAGAAGAAGAAAGAGTTATACCTCCAGGGAGTCGCCACTGCTAGAGACCCGGGCCTGTCCTGGCTTAAATAGTGGGCGCCGATCCCCACCACCTCTGCTTCGAGTGTTTGGGGGACCAGGATATGGCCGAGGCGGTGCCATTCACGTTCGCCATTCCTTCCGGGTCCGGCGTCCATGGAAGTCCACCGCCCAGGGCTGTATGATCATGGAGGCGGGTGTGTGGGCTACTCACTCATTGCTAGAGATGCCTCCGCCTCACCAGGTCAGAGCGATTATTGGGCCGCAAGGCCGAATAAGTAGCGTGTTTACGGAAGGGCTCTTTGGATCGATCTCCTTGCTCACGGGCTAAGGAGTAATCGCAGCGTGGCTGCTTCTTGCTCATCCCCAAAGGAAGGAACATTGTCCAACACTCCCCACCCCCTGCTGTAAACCGCAGTATAGGGAGCCAGCATGTGGGCGTGTGCACATGAGTGGAATAAACCGAGTGCTGTCAAAGCACTGTGTGGGTTCAAAAGAAGCTATTGCCGGCGTGCTGTTGTCAGAAAACACACCTTGCCTGGTATAATAGCTCGGATTAATGCATTTCACCGTTGAATGGGAAATACAGCGTTAATACGTAGGCGCGCGGCCCTCGTAAGAGTGGCCGCGGTGCGTTCAGGGACCTCCGCAGGAGAACGGTGGTTCTAGAGTGATGTGTGTGTGGAAAAATGCATTTCATCCGGGGGAGAGTGAGGCGAGAACGTCTGGCAGTCATCCTAGTAGCACTGAATCGCGTCGGGGCTCAGTGGTACTCAGATGACACAGATGAAGGTGGGCCAGCCCTGGTAGCCCCAGTTCTGGGGGGCGATGTCTCAAGAGGCAGGTGCAATCGGGGCGTTACCCACTCTGGGCCGTCCTCTCCAGGCTTGGCTCCTGAGAGGGACAGGCTGAGACAGGGTGGATTGTCTGACAGCGTTATTCAGTCTATCCAGGCAGCTAGAGCAGGATCCACCAAGTGGCTGGGATTCCAGCGATGGTGTGAGGAGCGGAGAATAGAGCCCCTATCTTGTGAGTTGGGCTCTATTTTATCCTTCTTACAGTTATTGGTCAACAGAGGGCGTGCACATTCTACGGTAAAGGTGTATGCAGCAGCCATCTCGTCCTGCCATGAGGGATTTGACGGCAGGTCAGCCTTTAGTCATCCACTGATATCGCGGTTTTTACAGGGGGTCAGGAGGCTGCACCCAGTAGTGCGCGCCTCCGCCCCGCAGTGGGACCTCCCCCTGGTGCTCGGGGCTCTGGTCACAGAACCATTTGAGCCTCTGGAGCTCTCCTCCCTGAAAGCACTGTCGTGGAAGACAGCTTTGCTTCTTGCCTTAACGTCAGCCAAGAGAGTGTCCGAGGTAACCGCTCTGTCGGTGCACCCAAGCTGTTTACTGATTCGGGGTGACCGGAGCGGGGCGACATTCAGACCGCTGTGGGTCAGTGGGCATCTGACCCCCTCCCCGGGCGTAAATGCGCTTCGTTTTCTCCGGGCCCCTGGAGGGTCGCGGGGTGACGTAATGCGCTTTGGGCCCTTACAGGGCTGGAGGGCTCCCTTCGTCTGCCTGTGGGCAGGAGGGGGGTAGCCCTCCACACTTTAGTCCACACACTCTGCACGGGGTCAGTGTTTGAGTGCGAGGCATGGGCACTTGCACTCTCCCTGTGATCCTTAGGGACTCGGGGAGGTAGGTGCACAGTGAGCCTGGGGATTCTCCCCCTCTGCCTATGGGCGGAGGGGGGGGGGGGGCCAGCACTGTTTTTTGAGCACACTTTCTGCGAGGTAAGCGCAGCAGAGTGTGCTCTGTCAGCCGTAGCCCAAACTTCTCCACGGTCACGACCGGGGGAAAGGAGAATGTGGGGCAGCAGCTGCTGACCAGAAAAGCCGGTCAGGGGCAGTAGGGTGGAATGATGTTTTTGGACGACAGTGCGCGTAGAAATCGGGGCTCCACCCACTGTAACCATAGAGTCCAGCCTGTGAGTGATATAACGCCGGGTTACGTATTGTAACCCTTGTTATATTAGCACAGGCGGAGCCCTCTACTCAGGGCACTGTCTGTCCTATTCCGCTCGCTGTAGAGAGGTGTAGGATGATAGTCAGGAGACGAGGCCTCCTTTTATAAGGTGAGATGCACGCATTCAGGTAGGCCCGCCCAAGGCCGGCTACGTCTATAGAAATCTCAGTAGGTGAATGCTTGCATAGAGCGTAGTACCCATAGAGTCCAGTAGAGGGCTCCGCCTGTGTTAATATAACAATACAATACGTAACCCGGCGATATGTTTACTTTTAAAGATGTTGTATTTCATGTTTTTCAAAAGTCATATTGGTATACAAGATCACTCCTAGATATTTTACATCATTAACGTTTTGATGGTTTGTCCATTAACACTAAGCTGTGGATACACGGTTGGTTTGGGTTTGTTAGTAAAATACATCGTAACTGTTTTTATTTATTTAAAATCAGACATGAATCACTGTGCAGTGTTACTGAGAGCTTAGTGGAAACCTGTTCAGCATTTTCCCTTGAGTGTAAATGATCGTGTCGTCAGCATACATCCGGATAGAGATCATTAATATATGCTGAACAACAACGGTCCCAACACAGAGCCTTGTGGCACTCCCAGTGAGCACGGTTCGGTTGATGACAGTTTATTATTTATAAGAAAACATTGAGAACGACCAGATAAATACGACCTTACCCATTTTAGTGAGCTAACTGATCACTTTAGACACAACAGGTAGAAAGTTGATGGGCCTGTAGCTGATCACTTCTCACTACATTTAAACACTGGGGTTACAATTGCTGCTTTAAATGACTGACTGTACTTCCTGTCTGCTGTGTTTTCAGCTTCACTCAGAGACAACATGGCTTCCAGATCAGAGGAAGATCTCTGCTGTCCGGTCTGTAAGGAAGTCTTTAGAGACCCTGTGGTTCTGTCCTGTAGCCACAGCTTCTGTAAAGCCTGTCTGAAGAACTGGTTTAGAGAGAAACCAACACAAGAGTGTCCAGTCTGTCAGAGAAGATCTTCAAGAGGAGAACCTCCCTGTAACCGGGTGTTGAAGAACCTGTGTGAGAGTTTCCTACAGGAGAGAGGTCAGAGACCTCCAGAGGCTCTCTGCAGTCTGCACTCTGAGAAACTCAAACTCTTCTGTCTGGACCATCAGCAGCCAGTGTGTGTCGTCTGCAGAGATTCAGAGAAACACAGCGTCCACAGTTTCAAACCAATCGATGAAGCTGCACGACAACACAGGAAGAAGCTTCAGGAAACTCTGCAGCCCTTAAAGGATAAGTTAGAGACTTTTGAAGAAATTAAAGTGAAGTTTGATCAAACAGCAGGACACCTGAAGGTCCAGGCCCGACGCACAGAGACGCAGATTAAGAAGCAGTTTAAGAAGCTTCACCAGTTTCTAGAAGAGGAAGAGGAGGCCAGGATGGCTGCACTGAGGGAGGAAGAGGAGCAGAAGAAGAGGGTGATGGAGGAGGAGATGGAGGCTGTGAGCAGAGAGATAGCAGCTCTTTCACACACAGTCAGAGCCACAGAGGAGGAGCTGAGAGCTGAAGACGTCTCCTTCCTGCACAACTACAAGGCTGCAGTGGAGAGGCTGCAGCGCCCCCTGCTGGAGGATCCACAGCTGCCCTCAGGAGCTTTGATAGACCAGGCCAAACACCTGGGCAACCTCAGCTTCAACATCTGGAGCAAGATGAAGGACATAGTGTCCTATTACCCTGTGATCCTGGACCCAAACACTGCTGATCCAGACCTCATTCTGTCTGAAGATCTGACCAGTGTGAGAGAAGAAGAAGAAGAAGAGGAGCGAGAGGAGGAAGAGGAGGAACAGAAACGTCCTGATAATCCAGAGAGGTTTGATAACTACTCTGTCCTGGGCTCTGAGGGCTTTAACTCAGGGACTCACAGCTGGGATGTCCAGGTTGGAGACAATACATGCTGGGAACTGGGTGTGTTAGCAGAGTCTGTCGACAGGAAAGGAGACATGGAGTCTGGATTATGGAGCATACAGTTTTATGAAGGTAAATACTCAGCATGGTCACCACCAGGTCAAGAAACTCCTCTCCTCCTGAAGAAGAAGCTCCAGAGGGTCAGAGTGAGTCTGGACTGGAACAGAGGAAAGCTATCGTTCTCTGATCCTGACCCTGACACACCCATACACACCTTCACACACACTTTCACTGAGAGGATGTTTCCATACGTTTTAACTTGGGATGAAGTGAAGATATTACCAGGGAAGGTGTGTGTGACAGTGGATCATAGCAGTTAGATAAACAGGAGGATTATATCTCTGATGGAGTTCATTTCTCAGAGAGGAATTAACTAAAGCTGCACCTGTTTAGTTTGAATGATTGTTATTTAGTTGGAAGGTTTCCTTTTTGTATCTATGATCAACTTTTATTAAACTGAACTCCATGCACTTAGCTTAACTTCTTCTCCTTAACACGTGGGACCAACCAAAGCTTGTAAGAACGATGTTTCTCCATAACTCTCATTAACATGGAGTTTGATTCAGAGGCAATGAGAGGAAGAGCTTTCTTCACATGATCAATGAGTTCAGAGCTTTATGTCGGGTTAGTTTAACCTTTTCTGTTTCTTTGATTCTGTGTCATTTTAAATTGTTGTTCATTT
>NW_022992132.1:57500-110000 GCF_902827175.1 Gymnodraco acuticeps | reverse complement strand
TAGAGACACTACATACTGATATACACCTGAACATCAGCAGGAGAGGACTCTTTAAAGTAGAGACACTACATACTGATATACACCTGAACATCAGCAGGAGAGGACTCTTTAAAGTAGAGACACTACATACTGATATACACCTGAACATCAGCAGGAGAGGACTCTTTAAAGTAGAGACACTACATACTGATATACACCTGAACATCAGCAGGAGAGGACTCTTTAAAGTAGAGACACTACATACTGATATACACCTGAACATCAGCAGGAGAGGACTCTTTAAAGTAGAGACACTACATACTGATATACACCTGAACATCAGCAGGAGAGGACTCTTTAAAGTAGAGACACTACATACTGATATACACCTGAACATCAGCAGGAGAGGACTCTTTAAAGTAGAGACACTACATACTGATATACACCTGAACATCAGCAGGAGAGGACTCTTTAAAGTAGAGACACTACATACTGATATACACCTGAAACATCAGCAGGAGAGGGACTCTTTAAAGTAGAGACACTACATACTGATATACACCTGAACATCAGCAGGAGAGGACTCTTTAAAGTAGAGACACTACATACTGGTATACACCTGAACATCAGCAGGAGAGGACTCTTTAAAGTAGAGACACTACATACTGATATACACCTGAACATCAGCAGGAGAGGACTCTTTAAAGTAGAGACACTACATACTGATATACACTCTGAACATCAGCAGGAGAGGACTCTTTAAAGTAGAGACACTACATACTGATATACACCTGAACATCAGCAGGAGAGGACTCTTTAAGTAGAGACACTACATACTGATATACACCTGAACATCAGCAGGAGATGACTCTTTAAAGTAGAGACACTACATACTGGTATACACCTGAACATCAGCAGGAGAGGACTCTTTAAAGTAGAGACACTACATACTGATATACACCTGAACATCAGCAGGAGAGGACTCTTTAAAGTAGAGACACTACATACTGATATACACCTGAACATCAGCAGGAGAGGACTCTTTAAAGTAGAGACACTACATACTGATATACACCTGAACATCAGCAGGAGAGGACTCTTTAAGTAGAGACACTACATACTGATATACACCTGCACATCAGCAGGAGAGGACTCTTTAAAGTAGAGACACTACATACTGGTATACACCCTGAACATCAGCAGGAGAGGACTCTTTAAAGTAGAGACACTACATACTGATATACACCTGAACATCAGCAGGAGAGGGACTCTTTAAAGTAGAGACACTACATACTGATATACACTCTGAACATCAGCAGGAGAGGACTCTTTAAAGTAGAGACACTACATACTGATATACACCTGAACATCAGCAGGCAGAGGACTCTTTAAAGTAGAGACACTACATACTGATATACACCTGAACATCAGCAGGAGAGGACTCTTTAAAGTAGAGACACTACATACTGATATACACCTGAAGATCAGCAGGAGATAACTCTTTAAAGTAGAGACACTACATACTGATGTACACCTGAACATCAGCAGGAGAGGACTCTTTAAAGTAGAGACACTACATACTTATATACACCTGAACATCAGCAGGAGAGGACTCTTTAAAGTAGAGACACTACATACTGATATACACCTGAACATCAGCAGGAGAGGACTCTTTAAAGTAGAGACACTACATACTGATATACACCTGAACATCAGTAGGAGAGGACTCTTTAAAGTAGAGACATTACATACTGATATACACCTGAACATCAGCAGGAGAGGACTCTTTAAAGTAGAAAAGTAGAGACACTACATACTGATATACACCTGAACATCAGCAGCAGAGGACTCTTTAAAGTAGAGACACTACATACTGATATACACCTGAACATCAGCAGGAGAGGACTCTTTAAAGTAGAGACACTACATACTGATATACACCTGAACATCAGCAGGAGAGGACTCTTTAAAGTAGAGACACTACATACTTATATACACCTGAACATCAGCAGGAGAGGACTCTTTAAAGTAGAGGCACTACATACTGATATACACCTGAACATCAGCAGGAGAGGACTCTTTAAAGTAGAGACACTACATACTGATATACACCTGAACATCAGCAGGAGAGAACTCTTTAAAGTAGAGACACTACATACTGATATACACCTGAACACCAGCAGGAGAGGACTCTTTAAAGTAGAGACACTACATACTGATATACACCTGAACATCAGCAGGAGAGGACTCTTTAAAGTAGAGACACTACATACTGATATACACCTGAACATCAGCAGGAGAGGACTCTTTAAAGTAGAGACACTACATACTGATATACACTTGAACATCAGCAGGAGAGGACTCTTTAAAGTAGAGACTCTACATACTGATATACCCCCTTCATAACAACAGGTTACCCAATGCCATGATCTATTTTGTAATATTCCTTCAAGCAGCGATTGATCCCTTTTGAGCTTTTCTGCCGACATCTTGTTTGCTAACGCAGGTCTCACAGTTTCTATGTTTTCTCCTTTTGTCATCAAGCTCATGTTTACCTAACGTTGCGTCTCATACGCACAGAAGCGCTGCTCTTGTGTGACCAAGAAAAAAATATATATTTATATTAAGAAAGAGGGCAATTTCTCAAGATGTGCATGCGCTGCGAATGAGGCAGGGATGTCAATGAAGTCAAGATTCATGTTGCTTTGAGATATCACTCTAATATTAAATGATTAAATGGCTCAGAGCTTTCTGCTCAGAAATAATGACTTACCATCCAACCTCGAGTTAGACAGAGAAGCACAATATCTACAAATGCTATTTAAAAATAAAAGCCTTATTTCAGCGGCGATTATAAAAACACCGCCCACTCTCACACTGTGTATTGTTCTTCAGTGCCATGTTGCAGTGTGTTTGCATGAACCTAAAGTATTCACAGAAGGGCGGCGTGGTGATATTTCCCACTTTAAGTTGAATTCACTGAGCCATACTGATCATAATGCAGGAGCCGGTCAAATGTATTTGCCAACAGAGGATAAATTGGTGCATTGTGGGAATCAGAAAGGAGGAAAGACAGTTCGTGGTGAAAGATGTACGAGTTCTTCCAACTCGTGTCAATACTCATACCTGTAAGTAAACAATAGTGCGGAGCAGGGATGACGTATTTACCCTGCAGGAAGCTGCTGGTTCCCTCGTCTCAGAGCCAATGGGATCTCTCCAGAGGATTTGGGAAAATAGCTCGAATTAAGATCTGTGGAAAACAAACCTGTTTGATAAATGTTTTGTTCAGGATAATCTCCACATGTCTACTTTTATAATGTTCTAATCATAAATCTAATGGCCAGAAGCTAAATGCTAACGTGATGCTATAAAGGAGCTACAGCCGAGTCCAGCAGCACGACTTCAACGTCACGCCGACTTCAGATCCAGATTCAAACATACAGATTCTAGATGGAACGAGTTGAAGCGTTTGTTGGAACAGTCTGCAGGAGGCAGGGACTTGCTTTCAAGCAGAACAGAAACTAACTCAGAGGAGTGTTCACATGTTCGGCGTAATGACGTACAACGGCCTCCACGACTTCTGTAGTCCTATTCAGCCACTCGGTAACAACCATCGTTTCTCAGACACGTCAACTCTTCAGAAATCACCAGTGGGGTCACTGCTGATGATTTAATGTCCTAGAACAAAACGTGATCCGTGTCTTCAATGTGTCTCAACCACAGACCTTAGTTCAGATAGTTTCCACAACCTATGGAGAGATCCCATTGGCTCTGAGACGAGGGAACAGGAAGTGGAGAAATGCTGACTCACTTCCTGGTTTTAGGACTCGTCACTGCTCCACTCTATTGGTGGGAATCAGAAAGGAGGAAAGACAGTTTGTGGTGAAAGATGTATGGGTTATTTAAGGTTCTTCCAACTCGTGGAAATGCTCATACCGGTAAGCAGTGTTGTGCTAGTTACTGAAAACCAGTAACTAGTTACCATTACTAGTTACTTCATGTCAAAAGTAACGCAGTCACTTTACTAGTTACTTAAACCCAAAAGTAATGCGTTACTGTGAAACGTTTTAGTTACTTTAACAAAGGGCTCCCATTAATGCCCTTATAGCCTTCATTTCAGTACTGTTATTGCATTGGAGAATAATACAATCTGTTGATCAACTTGACATGCATTATATGCAATCTGGATTGCATCGATATTAGCTGGCTTTCCATTTTTGTATATTCTTTCTCCAGGTAGTTGGAAAAAGTGTTCCGTCCCATATGCCGCGTGCCGCCCGGACATGCTATCATGCTAACTAGCTCCCTGAAAGCGGGTGACTCCACTGTAGCAATAGCCTGCATGTGTTCTACAACATACCGTGCAATGGCTTTATCGACTTTTCCCTGGCCAGCAGTCCCTCGGTTAAAATCCAGCCGCTGTTGCTTAGGTGGAGGTGGAGTGGCGTCGGCTGAGTCTCTGTGGTCTTAGCTACGAGCTTCGTCCCAGCATGTTGTTTTTGCAGATGTTTTAAGAGATTTGAATGACTGGTTTGGGCAGTAGATAGGATCTTTGACCCGCCAAGACACAACTTACATTTAACTAAAACGTTCTTTTCTTTGTGCTCGACAAAAGTGAAATAGTGAGAATATCTCCAGGTGGAGAAACTAGACTTGAGCTCCGCCGCCGCCATGATAGTCTTGTTAGTAAACAACACAAACACGCCCACGGCCCGTCTCCGCATGTGACACAGGAAGTATCTAAGTACATTTACTCAAGTACTTAAGTACAGTTCTCATCTCTGTTCGCCTGGCTGTTGACTATATCAAAACAACTAACGGAGTAACGCACCAGGTAGTAACGTTAACTGAGTTACTGAATTTAAAAAGTAATGCGTTAGAGTACTAGTTGCCGCAAAAAGTTACAGTTACTTGTAACGCGTTACTCCCGACACTGCCGGTAAGTAACAGGCAGGATTGTATTAACGATGCGGGAACCAGCAGGGCGTAACGTGCATTTTGATTGACTGACAGTTGATTTGTGATTATTCGTGAGGCCGTGCTGTTTGGTCTCACTGCTCCTCATTAAAGTGAATCATCTCATGATGGACGTATCAAAACAAACTGCCTGACAATATTGTGAGATGTTTTTGTGATGACAGGAAAGTATTTGAAGGTGAATTTGCTGCCTTCCTCTGCCTGGATTATCCTTATACAGAAAAACCAACACAACTTTTGAGTTCTGATAATTATGGTCTAACAACACAATGCACTGAATACGAGGAAATATATTTTCATTTACAACAACATTTATTTGTATTTCCACTTATTTTCCAAGTGATCGTGTTAATGCCTTGTAAAAATGGAAGGAAAGGAACGGATAGTAAAGGAAAGGAAAGGAATTCGAAAGAGTTGGAAAGGAAAGGGAGTGTAAGGCAAAGAAAGAACGGGGAGGAGGAAATAAAAAAAAGTTGGAATGAAAAGGAATCGGGAAGATCCGGAAAGGAAAGGAAACCAAACCAAGGAAAGTGAAAGAAAGGATTTGAAAGGAAATTAATGGAAAGAAAAGGAAGTGATTGGAAATGAAATTAAGGAAAGGTAAGGAAAGGATGGGAAAGGAAAGGGAATGAAATATAAAGAAAGAGGAGAAACAAAAATTGGGAAGGGTCGGAAAGGAAAGGAAACCAAACAAAGGAAAGTGAAGAAACCAAACAAAGGAAAGTGAAGTTGAGGACAGTAGCGGAGATGTAAGGTGAAAATAGGAAAGTATAGGAAGGATAGGAAGGAAAGGAATGGAAAAGAGAATAAGTGATTGGAAAGGAAATTAAATGAAGGAAAGTAAATGATTGGAAAGTAAAGAAAAGGAATGGAAAGGAAAGGAACAAGTTAGGAAGGAAAGGAAAGGACTGGAAAGGAAAGGAACACGTTCGAAAGGAAAAGAAAGAAAAGGAATGGAAAGGAACAAGTTAGAAAGGAAAGAAAATGAATGGAAAGGAAAGGAACAAGTTAGAAAGGGAAGGAAAGGAACATGTTAGAAAGGGAAGGAAAGGAAAGGACTGGAAAGGAAAGGAACAAGTTAGAAAGGGAAGGAAAGAAAAGGAATGGAAAGGAAAGGAACAAGTTAGAAAGGAAAGAAAATGAATGGAAAGGAAAGGAACAAGTTAGAAAGGGAAGGAAAGGAAAGGAACATGTTAGAAAGGAAAGGAAAGGAAAGGACTGGAAAGGAAAGGAACAAGTTAGAAAGGAAAGGAAAGGACTGGAAAGGAAAGGAACAAGTTGGAAAGGAAATGAAAGAAAAGGAAAGGAAATGAAAGAAAACGACTGGAAAGTAAACGACTGGAAAGGATTTGAAAGGAAAGGAACAAGTTGGAAAGGAAATGAAAGGATAGGAAAGGATTTGAAAGGAGCGAGTTGGAAAGGAAAGGAGAATCTGAGAGACCATAAAACCTTCCTGTTCCTGGTGAAGATAATGAAATGCTTCCCGTCACATGCTGCCGTCGCCTCATAAATAAAACGCTCCGTCTTGTTCGTAAAGACTGCTTTGTGTTCTGCGATGTACTGAAACCATCACTCATGTAGGAAATGCTTTTCATTATCTCTGGAGACGGCTTACAACCGGTGTGAGTTTCCGCTGCGTGATTTCAACCAGTGTGATGTTACACACACCGTTATTCAGCGGCACCACAACGCAATACAGGATACACACCGCTGTGAGTTCATTTACACACATCTCTACTCACATCTGTGCAGCTCTGGGCATGGATATTTACTCAGTGTGCTACTTTCAGTGTGTACATTCATTACATATACCGCCCTGGATCTTCCCTGAGACTTTCCCAGATTCTTAGTGGATATTTTCTGGCTCTTCTGGTCCATCTTCTGCATCCATTGGGTCCATATAGCATGCATGTAACTCTACATCCCAGCATTACTGCATTAGAACATTTTGATAAAAAGTCAGAATGTTTAGGGAAAGTCAGAATTTTTTGGTTTTGAGAAAAAAGTCAGAATTTGTAGAAAAAGTCAGAATTCTTTGATTTTGAGAAAAAAGTCAGAATTATTTTTGATTTTGAGAAAAAAGTCAGAATTTTTTGGATTTTGAGAAAAAGTCAGAATTTTGATATATTAGCTATTCTGCATGTGATGACTACTTCCATTCATGAGAGGATCATAAATACATGGATCCTGAGATTGAAGCTCAAGCCGGAGACCAGGGATATTTCTCTAACAACTTCTTCTTCTTCTCATTTACAGGAAGTGATGTCGGTGGAGGAAGAGTCCACTTCCTGTTACTGCCTGCTGGACTGTGGGAGTGTGCACCTGCTCCTGGATCAGCCGGGATCGTACGCTCTGGTTGGCGAGCCGCTGACTCAGAACGCCGTGAAGAGGCTGAAGCTGGCTGTGTTCGGGGGTCTGGAGGCCATGAGCTACATCCTGAGGGTTTACTGTGTGGACGACACGCCACACGCCTTTCAGGTGAGCAGCATTTATTATAATAACATCATGTATTATAATTAGGGCCGGGACTTTAACGCGTTAATTAAGATTAATTAATTACACAAAAATTAACGCGTTAAAAAAATTAACGCATTTTAATCGCACTTATTTTTGCACCGCGGAACGTTTCTCACTGGATGAGTTTCAGGCGTACCGATTATACTGGAGCACCAACTAACGTTCATGACTTCAGACAACAACAAACCACAGTGAACAACAGTGGGAAATGTTGTTTTAAAAAACGGACGGATGGAAGCGTCGATAAGAGCACGGTTGTGTGCAAATTATGCAAAAAGGAATTCGCATATCACCGCAGCACATCAAGCCTCAAGTATCACCTCAATGCAAAACATATAGCAGCTAGCGTGGAAGCTAGCGTGGACGTTAGCCTCTTTTATCGCGTTCACACCAAAAAGAGCCGGTACTAAAATTAGTTCATGAGAACCTTTTTACCCCCACGAAAGTCCCTGCTAGAGAGCAGAGAGCTGCTAGAGAGCAGGGACTTTCGTACGGCTCTCTTGTGAGAAAAGAGCTATATTTCTGATTGGCTGGGCGGATTACAAACCACGCCCCGTAAAACTCCCAAAAAGTTTTGTGAAGCCGCCATTTTATTATCCTCGCATTAGCATTATTAGCATTAGCATTAGCCCAGCGCAGAAACGCAGAGAGACTAACTTATGGCAACACAAAATAAAACATGGGAGCGGTGGAGATGAGGAGGTGTCGGCGTTCTGGCGATTTACTCGGAAGGCTTCAGTAGAAGCTGCTGGGACTCCCAGCAGCTTCTACTGAAGCCTTCCCCAACTCCGGGGACTTCCGGCCGGGGACTTTGGGCGGCAGTATACGCCGTGAAGTGGTTTGCGGCCTGCCAGTAAACCCAAAGCAGAAGAAGAAGAAGTGACGTCAGCGGCTTCATTTGCCTAATCCACCCCCAGGTTCAAAGAGTTCTCATGAACTAAGTTCTCATGAACCTTTGTGGGAAAAGTACTGCGGTGTGAATGCGCCTAATGGTATACTAAAATCCATGTGAAAAATTGCTTCTCACTGTTCTCAGGTCAAATATTTATTTGATAAAAAATGCGATTAATTTCGATTAATTAATTACAAAGCCTCTAATTAATTAGATTAATTTTTTTAATCGAGTCCCGGCCCTAATTATAATAATTAATAATAATAATACATTTTATTTATAAAGGTGCCTTTCAAGGCTCTCAAGCTCGCCATACATGACAATATAATCGCTCAATAAAACAGAAAAGCAGAGGATGTGTGATCAGGGAGGATCTGCCAGTGTGAAGAGAGACGTTTGGAGACGTGGACATTCTGGATGTCAGAGATTTGGGGAAAAAATCCGAATTTTGAGGAAAATGTTGGGAAAAATTCAGAATTTTGAGAAAAAGTCAGGATTTTTAGAGAAAAAGTCAAAATGTTGAGAAAAATTCAGAATTTTGAGAAAAATGTTGAGAAAAAGTCAGAATTTTGAGAAAAAGTCAGGATTTTTAGAGAAAAAGTCAAAATGTTGAGAAAAATTCAGAATTTTGAGAAAAAGTCAGGATTTTTAGAGAAAAAGTCAACATTTTTAGAAAAAGTCAGAATTTTGAGAAAAAGTCAGAATTTTGGAGATTTAGAGAAAAAGTCAGGATTTTAGAGAAAAAGTCAAAATGTTGAGGAAAAAGTCAGAATTTCTAGATTTATAAAGGTGTTTTTCAAGGCTCTCAAGGTCGCTGTACAAGGTACACAAAACAAAAGTCCAAAGAACACGACAATATAATCAATCAATAAAAAACAGAAAAGCAGAGGATGTGTGATGTGATCAGGGAGGATGTGCCAGTGTGAAGAGAGACGTTTGAAGACGTGATTTGAAAATGGGGAGACGGTCAGTATTCTGGATGTCAGGTACAGCATCTATTTCAGTTCGCTGTGATTGGAAGAGGAATTGAGCCACGTGAACAAAAGGCGATTTGACAAAAGTGTTTTTTTGTTAAATTCAGTATATTAATTAATTGATTAAAGTCAATTTTTTTTGTGAAGTGACTTTCTTAAGATTCCTGACTTATTTAAAAAAGTCAACATTTTGTGAATTGTTTTATTTATATATTTCCTCATTATTCTGCAAAAAGGTGAAATTCCGATTTCTTTCTCAGAATTACGAATTTTTCTTTTTGTATAAGAAAATATAGATAATTTTTGAGTTTAATCTCAATATAAAAACATCATTTTTCGTCAGATCTAGAAATTCCCATCTGGCCCTAACCGTCTTCCATATATATTGTTTGTAGCCTTTATTTAACCAGGTGAAAGCCCCTTGAGATCAAAAGATCTCTTTTTCAAGGGTGACCTGCAGATATATATGCATTGCCACGATGCATTGTGGCAAATCATGACATGAAGTTGCAGAGTAAAGATTGTATAAGCAAATGTTCAACATATTTTCACAGTAATGCTTGAGTGGGTGTTTGGGATTAATGTCTATCAGTAGAATAGAAGCAGAATTATTACACTCCGTAGAGTTGATAGTGTGGTAGACTCTTGGATGTATAAAGAGTAGAGAATACAGCGATAGAGGTGTTGCATGAAGCAAAAATCTTTCCTAAACCTTACATGGATCTTTCCGGAATTTATACTGGATTTTTCTGGATAATCCCTGGACCTTTCCTGGATCTTTCTGTGATTATTACTGGATTTATACTGAATTTTTCCTGGATCTTTCCTGGATTTATACAGGATTTTTCCTGGATTTGTCCTGGATCTTCTTCTCTGATTCTTCCCTGGATCTTTCCTGGATCTTTCCTGGATCTTCCCTGGATCTTCTTCTCTGGTTCTTCCCTGGATCTTTCCTGGATCTTTCCTGGATCTTCCCTGGATCTTCTTCTCTGGTTCTTCCCTGGATCTTTCCTGGATCTTCAATGGATTTTTCCTGGATTTGTCCTGGATCTTCTTCTCTGGTTCTTCCCTGGATCTTTCCTGGATCTTCAATGGATCTTTTCTGGATATTTCCCTGGATTTGACTGAAATCGTTCCAGAACCTTCCCCAGATGTTCCCTGGATCTTACCTGTTTTTTCCCGGAATCTTCCCTGGATCTTCCTTAGGTCGCGTTCACACCAGCCTTGCATAGTCTGGTTGAATCGAACCGCTTGGTGCGGTTCGTTTGGGTCGGTGTGAACGCAGTCTAAGACCTCTGAAGTGAACTAAACAACTGGACACTGGTCCACCTTAAAGAGGTGGTCTCAGACCGCTTGCTAGTGAACTCTGGAGCGGGTTGGTGTGAACGCAGTCCGCACCAAAACATAGGAAGCGTAGTATTTACATGTCACAAGAACGCGGATGGTTTTTATCGCACGTTGTCTGATTATATAATCATATGCGCCGTCTGCTAGAGTCCATTGATATGTTCTCCAGATTAACAACAGCATGAAAATAATCTGCCGATGCTCCATGGCGTAGGCTCCGGTAGAGATTTGCGTTTTTAACCCCCTTAATGTCTGACCAATGGTTGAACAGCATTTCCGTGCACATGACTTGTGTTTAAAGTTTATAGTCCGTTTGAGTTTTGCCGTGTGAACGCAAACCGAGCCTTCTGAAGAATGAAACAATGCAACAAACTGTCGTCTGGTGCGCAGCAGAGAGCGACTGTTAGGTGTATATGTGACCTTAGATTCTAAGTGGATCTTTTCTGGATCTTCTTGGACTCTTTTCTGGATCTTCTGGTCCATTTTCCGCATCCAATGGGTCAATAGAGCATGCATTCAATTCTACATCCCAGCATTAGACCCCACCTCCAATTATTAAGCCTTTCCTAGCATTAAGCCACGCCCCCGGTGTTAAACCCCACCTCCAATCACATCCGTCTCAGTCAAATAAATGGAGTAGACAAACAAAATGTGTCTGCTGATTTACTCTTGTCTCTTTTCCAAAGTAAGTCAGTGGGGGAAAAGTATTTTTGGGCCTCATCACGTTGCTTCAAGGCTCGGCTCATTCTTGGGGGGTCAAAAACACTGCCATATAAATGTTAACCAATCCTTCTCTCTTCTAAGTCTTGTCTGACTTGATTATCCTCCAGCATTGAGAACTGATCTGTAAACATCAGGAATATCGAGCCTCCGCCCCCCGGGAGACCTTTCTCTATCACTGGCAGCTGGCTTTAACATGCACTCTGGATTTGCTTTATGAATTTCCAGGCTGCCGGGCAGATGCCAGACTTTAGTTTCTCCCCTGGGCTGCAGCGTGTCTCGCTGTGTGTTTTATCACACACTAATCCGCAGGAAGCAACACAAACAGGGTCATGATTGGCAGACTTGTGATCTTTTCTCAGATGCTGCAGAAAGGCTGCCGTCTCTTTACTCCCTGTGCATCACTAGGGATATTTTGGGACTTGACATGTCTGACACATCTGTCAATCATTTCAGCTATTTTCATTCATAACAAATACAAATGACGACTAAAGCTTTCAATAACTTTTGAGCTTCAAGGCCTTAAAATTGTACTGAGTAAATAGAAGGTCAATCGGAGGAAATTTGGCCAGAAATTGCACAATAATCCAAAATGGCAGACTTCCTGTTGGTTTTACGATATGCCACCAAGAGGCTTTTTTTGTCTCCCCAAGCTACGCATGCCTACTATTTTTCAGACCTGTCAGAGAATCCAACAAGGGGCTGAATTTGAGCAACTTTTTAGTGGATGCTGTACCAACGCCCTGAGCATAAGACCCCTAAAATATCAATATAAGTCAAACTAATATGTTTAGGCTCACGTTAAGGCACTCAAAAACACAGTTCAATTTGCCATCAATATTAGTATTGGTGATTCATTTAGGGATTTCAATAGCTCCACATTTGTGGGTGCTTGGGCCTGAATACAAATCGTACAATATACAGAACTTGTTGTGGTTTAAATATATTTCAACAGTGGCATAGAAACTGGAATTTAAAGAGTTGTGTAAAATAAGAAATGATTGGTAGTAGTAGAAAGGACTGATGTTGGTTAAAAGATTTAAGTCAGTGAAGTGGAAAATAATGTTAATATTTAATGGCAGTTTTGACATTAAAGGTTTACCTCTTCAACAACTTTTTCACATTTACTGCATATGTATTTCCTCCTGATCTCCTCATTTCTTCTTCTCATTTTGATATTAGCTCGTAGCAACAAAGACAGACACAATCTAGTTGTTTAGGAATGGGTTAAAATAATTTCTCTCCAGCAGCAAGTCCATGTCCAAGGTCAGCGTTCAGCGCTGGAGACCCGATGGACTCCTGCAGGAGATTGATCAGTATTCTGCTGGCAGACGTTCAACTAAACGCCACAAGAAATACTATTCACCTCAACCTTTAGCCTGTAGCCTTTAGCCTTAAACATTTAGCCTTAAACATTTAGCCTTTAGCCTTAAACATTTAGCCTTAAACATTTAGCCTTTAGCCTTAAACATTTAGCCTTAAACATTTAGCCTTAAACATTTAGCCTTAAACATTTAGCCTTAAACATTTAGCATTTAGCCTTAAACATTTAGCCTTAAACATTTAGCCTTAAACATTTAGCCTTTAGCCTTAAACATTTAGCATTTAGCCTTAAACATTTAGCCTTAAACATTTAGCCTTAAACATTTAGCCTTTAGTCTTTAGCCTTAAACATTTAGCCTTAAACATTTAGCCTTAAACATTTAGCCTTTAGCCTTAAACATTTAGCCTTTAGTCTTAAACATTTAGCCTTAAACATTTAGCCTTTAGCCTTAAACATTTAGCCTTAAACATTTAGCCTTAAACATTTAGCCTTAAACATTTAGCCTTTAGCCTTAAACATTTACAAACAAATGTTTTGACAATTACCTGAAGTCCAACACCTCACATTTTTTTATTGAACTTTTCTGGATGTTTGACATTGCATCTAAAAACATAATTCACAGGCGACAGAAAACTTGCATCATGGTAGCTGTGAATATGTTAAAACCATCAACCATAGACTCTATGTAAGTAATGAAAGTATAGTCACCATTATATTATCCATTGGTTTGTAGAATACAGCTTCCAAATTCAGCATTTGGGTTTAAGCTGTGAGAGATATACAAAGACAACAGCGTGGTAGCGACATGTCATAGGGAGGCGTGTGGCGCAGTGGTCTAGTGCGTTGGTGTTGGGATTAGGGGGTCACAGGTTCAAACCCCACTGCAGTCAGCATGTCGTTGTGTCCCTGAGACTCTTCACCCCAAAGTGCTCCTGTGGGGATCGTCCACAGTATTGAGTATGTAAGTCGCTTTGGATAAAAGCGTCTAACAAGTAACATGTGATGTCAATGGCAGTTAGATAGGTCGCTACCGTTAGCACTTAGCATACTCTGCTTCATCGTCTATTTCACTCAAAATGGGACCATAATTCAATAAATGATCATCATGTTGTGTTGAAGAAGACTTGAAACTAAAGATTAAGACCATGAACTCGTCAGGAGAATGTTTACCGAGGTAATAAATCAAGTGAGAAGTAGGATCGTTTTTTCATAGACTTCTATATAATCTGACAAAATGTTTCCCCCTGCTGGATATTAGAGAGAATGCAGCTTTAAGACCTTCTACATTAGCTGCACTTTTTCACATCATCATAAATCATAGTTAGCTACATGCTAGGCTATATGGAATCTAAAATATACAGCTTGTAGCTCACATGCTAACAGCTATAGCCACATGAGGTATGGGAACATGCAAATACAACTACAAGAAAATGTGGTAGGAGCGTTTTTTTCCCCGTTATAAATTCACATTTTCTTTTAGTGATACATTCAATGTTGATAATGTAGAAACGCTGGAGTCTTCTGCATGCTGCTGAAGAACATGTATGTCTTTGGGCATCGATTGTAGTTTTCCAACTTCACGTCTGAGTGTGTTTTGCCTCAGTTTGGAGACAGATGGCTCTGAATACTGTGATCCCCTCGTGGCTCTGCACACGTCACTGATGGAAAACTGGAGAGAACACACAAAGGCAGATTGTAAATGGAAGTAAACAGAATGCCATTATTGCAGAGGCATCCAAATTGAGCAGCTTTTGTCAAGAAAGATATTCTGATACTCTTAAAAATGCCATCAGAACCAAGGCTGTAATCCAAAAGATGAATCATTCCACCAAATGTAGTCGTGCAATTAGATTTAAAGCTAGGTGATTGGTTTTTCATTTAATAAAATTGAGTGTAAACATAGAAAGGCTTGTACTTTGGATTTGGATTTTGATGTGCGTCAATTTGTTCTATAGATTTTAGTGCATGTAAATGGTCTGCAAAGCCTCAAATCCATAGATAATCCATAGTTATAACTGGTTAAACAGTATTTAATTGTATTTCACTATACGATATTTAACTGTTCTTTTATCTGTTATTCTATTTACCATGTACTTGGTCACTTTCAACATTCTCTGCATCTTTGAGCTAACTATTTATTTATTTTCTGACATGTAGACTAGTCTAGCAACATAACCTGCATATAATATGTTGCACTGTTGGAGCTCTGGACATTTACATTCTGTTCTTTTATATTGTATTCGTGTGTACATCCTCTGACTCTTATTCCCTTCCTCTCCTTCCTTGTTTCCTTCCCTTCCACTCCCTCCTTGTTTCCTCTCCTCCCTCCCCCTTCAGGGAGTGGTGTCGGCGGAGATGAGTCGGGGGGGGCAGCTCCTCGAGGAGCCCAAGACGTTGCCTTTCCTGGCGAACACCTTCAGCCTCCAGGTGTCCATCCAGGATGTTCCTCAGTTCCTGTGGAGCATCAAACCCTTCACCACCTGTCAGGTAAACGCTGCAAGAACAAGATGTGAGAGTGAAGAATGAAACATTTCCATCAGGAGAAACACGCTGCAGCTTCAGAAACGATGCAGATATAAAAACCCAAAGGTTCCACATGAAGAAACGTCTTCAGCAACTTGACAGCACATGCAGCGTCTAGAGAACATTCAGCAGCTTGAGGAGACATGGCAGCGTCTACTAAAAGCTGCAGAAACCAAACCCTGAAGAAGCTCAAAATACAGCTGGAGACCAGGGGACACTAAAGAGTGACGCACACAGCTGGAGACCAGGGGACACTAAAGAGTGACGCATACAGCTGGGAGACCAGGGGACACTAAAGAGTGACGCATACAGCTGGGAGACCAGGGGACACTAAAGAGTGACGCACACAGCTGGGAGACCAGGGGACACTAAAGAGTGACGCACACAGCTGGGAGACCAGGGGACACTAAAGAGTGACGCACACAGCTGGGAGACCAGGGGACACTAAAGAGTGATGCATACAGCTGGGAGACCAGGGGACACTAAAGAGTGACGCACACAGCTGGGAGACCAGGGGACACTAAAGAGTGACGCACACAGCTGGGAGACCAGGGGACACTAAAGAGTGACGCACACAGCTGGGAGACCAGGGGACACTAAAGAGTGACGCACACAGCTGGGAGACCAGGGGACACTAAAGAGTGACGCACACAGCTGGAGACCAGGGGACACTAAAGAGTGACACACACAGCTGGGAGACCAGGGGACACTAAAGAGTGACGCACACAGCTACTGTACGCTTAAAGACCTGAATGCAGCTCAGTTCCAAAGCCCCCCTCTTGGCTTGAATCCACAGCCTTATTGATGGCAGGCAGCTTCGTGGAGCAGGTGTAGAATAATAGCCGAGCGTCGAGCCATACATCAAGTCAGCTCTTATTGCTAAGGACTCCCCCCCCCCCCCCCCCCAACTCCATTATCTACACCAGGCTGCAGATCAAAGACACACCGGGGGGGGGGGGGTTTAAATGCACGCTCCATCACAGGTCACTTTTAATACGCCGGAGACATTTTCCAGCACAGGTCAAGGACGATTCCTCGCAGACATTAATGAAACATCAAAGCTGTTTCTGCATATATCTCTCTCTCACAGAACTCTGCCCCAGAGCTGCTCCCTCTAACACTCACTGAACAGAGGAGGAGTTTATAATTGGAATCTCCTTTCTTTTATTTAACAATAGTTATTTCCATATAGGCCGACCCTGAAGGCAGCATCTCCCTGGTCCAATGGGATTCCTCCATTTGATTTCGGATTATTGCAGAAAATACGTTTATGATTCTTAGACGTTTAGTTCAGCAGGATAATCTCCACATATTAACAACACTCTATGATTTCTGAGGTAAGAAGCTAATGTTGGGCTATAAAGGAACTACAGCACGGTCACATGACTTCACGTCACCACCGCTAAGCTAAAGGTGGCTAATGTTGGGCTATAAAGGAACTACAGCACGGTCACATGACTTCACGTCACCACCGCTAAGCTAAAGGTGGCTAATGTTGGGCTATAAAGGAACTACAGCACGGTCACATGACTTCACGTCACCACCGCTAAGCTAAAGGAGGCTAATGTTGGGCTATAAAGGAACTACAGCACGGTCACATGACTTCACGTCACCACCGCTAAGCTAAAGGAGGCTAATGTTGGGCTATAAAGGAACTACAGCACGGTCACATGACTTCACGTCACAACCGCTAAGCTAAAGGAGGCTAATGTTGGGCTATAAAGGAACTACAGCACGGTCACATGACTTCACGTCACAACCGCTAAGCTAAAGGAGGCTAATGTTGGGCTATAAAGGAACTACAGCATGGTCACATGACTTCACGTCACAACCGCTAAGCTAAAGGAGGCTAATGTTGGGCTATAAAGGAACTACTGCACGGTCACATGACTTCACGTCACCTCCGCTAAGCTAAAGGAGGCTAATGTTGGGCTATAAAGGAACTACAGCACGGTCACATGACTTCACCACCGCTAAGCTAAAGGAGGCTAATGTTGGGCTATAAAGGAACTACAGAATGGTCACATGACTTCACCACCACTAAGCTAAAGGAGGCTAATGTTGGGCTATAAAGGAACTACAGAATGGTCACATGACTTCACCACCGCTAAGCTAAAGGAGGCTAATGTTGGGCTATAAAGGAACTACAGCACGGTCACATGACTTCACTTCACCACCGCTAAGCTAAAGGAGGCTAATGTTGGGCTATAAAGGAACTACAGCACGGTCACATGACTTCACGTCACCACCGCTAAGCTAAAGGTGGCTAATGTTGGGCTATAAAGGAACTACAGCACGGTCATATGACTTCACATCACCACCGCTAAGCTAAAGGTGGCTAATGTTGGGCTATAAAGGAACTACAGCACGGTCACATGACTTCACGTCACCACCGCTAAGCTAAAGGAGGCTAATGTTGGGCTATAAAGGAACTACAGCACGGTCACATGACTTCACGTCACCACCGCTAAGCTAAAGGTGGCTAATGTTGGGCTATAAAGGAACTACAGCACGGTCACATGACTTCACGTCACCACCGCTAAGCTAAAGAAGGCTAATATTGGGCTATAAAGGAATTACAGCGCGGCCACATGACTTCACGTCACCACCGCTAAGCTAAAGGTGGCTAATGTTGGGCTATAAAGGAACTACAGCATGGTCACATGACTTCACGTCACCACCGCTAAGCTAAAGGTGGCTAATGTTGGGCTATAAAGGACCTACAGCATGGTCACATGACTTCACGTCACCACCGCTAAGCTAAAGGTGGCTAATGTTGGGCTATAAAGGAACTACAGCACGGTCACATGACTTCACCTCACCACCGCTAAGCTAAAGGTGGCTAATGTTGGGCTATAAAGGAACTACAGCACGGTCACATGACTTCACGTCACCACCGCTAAGCTAAAGGAGGCTAATGTTGGGCTATAAAGGAACTACAGCACGGTCACATGACTTCACGTCACAACCGCTAAGCTAAAGGAGGCTAATGTTGGGCTATAAAGGAACTACAGCACGGTCACATGACTTCACGTCACAACCGCTAAGCTAAAGGAGGCTAATGTTGGGCTATAAAGGAACTACAGCACGGTCACATGACTTCACGTCACCACCGCTAAGCTAAAGGAGGCTAATGTTGGGCTATAAAGGAACTACAGCACGGTCACATGACTTCACGTCACAACCGCTAAGCTAAAGGAGGCTAATGTTGGGCTATAAAGGAACTACAGCACGGTCACATGACTTCACGTCACAACCGCTAAGCTAAAGGAGGCTAATGTTGGGCTATAAAGGAACTACAGCACGGTCACATGACTTCACGTCACAACCGCTAAGCTAAAGGAGGCTAATGTTGGGCTATAAAGGAACTACAGCACGGTCACATGACTTCACCACCGCTAAGCTAAAGGAGGCTAATGTTGGGCTATAAAGGAACTACAGAATGGTCACATGACTTCACTTCACCACGGCTAAGCTAAAGGAGGCTAATGTTGGGCTATAAAGGAACTACAGCACGGTCACATGACTTCACGTCACCACGGCTAAGCTAAAGGAGGCTAATGTTGGGCTATAAAGGAACTACAGCACGGTCACATGACTTCACGTCACCACCGCTAAGCTAAAGGTGGCTAATGTTGGGCTATAAAGGAACTACAGCACGGTCATATGACTTCACATCACCACCGCTAAGCTAAAGGTGTCTAATGTTGGGCTATAAAGGAACTACAGCACGGTCACATGACTTCACGTCACCACCGCTAAGCTAAAGGAGGCTAATGTTGGGCTATAAAGGAACTACAGCACGGTCACATGACTTCACCACCGCTAAGCTAAAGGAGGCTAATGTTGGGCTATAAAGGAACTACAGAATGGTCACATGACTTCACTTCACCACGGCTAAGCTAAAGGAGGCTAATGTTGGGCTATAAAGGAACTACAGCACGGTCACATGACTTCACGTCACCACCGCTAAGCTAAAGGAGGCTAATGTTGGGCTATAAAGGAACTACAGCACGGTCACATGACTTCACGTCACCACCGCTAAGCTAAAGGTGGCTAATGTTGGGCTATAAAGGAACTACAGCACGGTCATATGACTTCACATCACCACCGCTAAGCTAAAGGTGTCTAATGTTGGGCTATAAAGGAACTACAGCACGGTCACATGACTTCACGTCACCACCGCTAAGCTAAAGGAGGCTAATGTTGGGCTATAAAGGAACTACAGCACGGTCACATGACTTCACGTCACCACCGCTAAGCTAAAGGTGGCTAATGTTGGGCTATAAAGGAACTACAGCACGGTCACATGACTTCACGTCACCACCGCTAAGCTAAAGAAGGCTAATATTGGGCTATAAAGGAATTACAGCGCGGCCACATGACTTCACGTCACCACCGCTAAGCTAAAGGTGGCTAATGTTGGGCTATAAAGGAACTACAGCATGGTCACATGACTTCACGTCACCACCGCTAAGCTAAAGGTGGCTAATGTTGGGCTATAAAGGACCTACAGCATGGTCACATGACTTCACGTCACCACCGCTAAGCTAAAGGAGGCTAATGTTGGGCTATAAAGGAACTACAGCATGGTCACTGCACGTGCACTACGCTCTGCATCAGCCAAACGACTCGTTGCGCCCTCGCTGCGAGGGGGACCCAAGTTCCCATCGGCGAAAACACGTGGGTTTGCTATCCTGGCTCCAAGATGGTGGAATGAGCTCCCCATTGACATCAGGACGGCAGATAGCTTGCACATCTTCCGGCGCAAACTGAAAACTCATCTCTTTCGACTCCACTTCGAGCGTTAGAACGATTAACGAAGCACTTTTATACCAATAAAGGACTGGATTACCTAAAGCCAGTTGAGTAGCACTTGAAATGTTTGGCTCTATGAAACCTGATATACTTATATGATTCTGTTTTCTTCAAGGTTGTGTCTTCCTGGTCGAATGTACTTATTGTAAGTCGCTTTGGACAAAAGCGTCAGCTAAATGCAATGTAATGTAATGTAATGTCACATGACTTCACGTCACCACCGCTAAGCTAAAGGAGGCTAATGTTGGGCTATAAAGGAACTACAGCACGGTCACATGACTTCACCTCACCACCGCTAAGCTAAAGGAGGCTAATGTTGGGCTATAATGGAACTACAGCACGGTCACATGACTTCACGTCACCACCGCTAAGCTAAAGGAGGCTAATGTTGGGCTATAAAGGAACTACAGCATGGTCACATGACTTCACGTCACCACCGCTAAGCTAAAGGAGGCTAATGTTGGGCTATAAAGGAACTACAGCACGGTCACATGACTTCACCTCACCACCGCTAAGCTAAAGCGACAGGAGAAGCAAACACATATATCAAAACACGTAGCTTTACGGAGCATTCACGGGACATCTCTTACCTTTGCTGTTATTCTGATCAAAAGTCGTGTTCAATGGCATTAAAACGATAAAAGCGCTGCTGAAGGTGAATCCATAGGTTAATCCAATGTGTCTCTGTCATTTACTCATAATATAATTACTGATAATCCATAATTACATTTTTATGTCAAAAACTGAGTTTTCATATTAGCTGCTAATGATAGCCACCTGTTTTGGGCATTCTGGCTGCGCAGCATTCATTCACCAATGGGTAATTTTTAGATGGATTTTAGGAACTTCCCCTCGATCCTATTGGCTCTGACGGTTAAACAGAGATGTCAATCATCAACATCGAATGAGGGGGGCCAGAGATACGGCAAATCCACCCAAATGACCCCTGAAGTGTTTTTTTCTTTCTAAATCTCTCTAAAAAGGTAAAATGTCTCTTGTTTTGCATCAATCCTGATACAGGGTACTTATTATATGTTATAGTTTGGATTCCTAAAGCTTTTAGTCTACTATCCCATCATCCAAGGGTGGTTTTCACTATAAGTAATGTTTTTTTTTTGGACGGACACTATCATTTAAATATTTTTACTATGTTCAATCTGAATTTAGTTAAAAAAAAAAAAAATCTATGTTGATTCTGAATTTTCGACATCCAACTCACAGGTTTATCATTGCTTTGAGAAAAATATATAATTAATGTAACCCTTTTAGAAGGGAAGTTATAGTCCATTGTTCTGGGAATGTTATTTTCGAGCCTGAGACCTGAAAAACAGGCTCAGGGCTCAACAGGTTAATACAGGTGTCTTCACTGCTACTGATTTCGATAGAGCAGGTCACAAATAGCAAGAAATGAGACCTCAGAAATCGGGAGCATTTCCAAAACCACCGTGTGGGGGGGGGGGAGGGTCGCCGGAGCAGGGATCCCCGGAGCTGTATTAGATTAACATTAACATGCTTATTGTAGTTGTAAGTGCACTGTCTTGCGGCCTGTAGCACCATCCTTGATGGAGCATGTGTGTGGGCAGGAAAGGAGTGAGCAGAGGGTCGAGTTGTCGATTCTTGTTCTGTTTTCTGTGACTATCTTCCTCGCTACTAATGAGACGCGCTACCATGGAAACCAAACAATGGTGTAGCTGTATTAAAGTCCGAGTGGAAACAGTCGTGAGTAAATCTGATTTTGTCAGAAATCGGGAGAAATATGACCCCGGGAGGAAACCGGGAGAGGGCAATGAAATCGGGAGGCTCCCGCGAAAATCGGGAGGGTTGGCAAGTATGCCTGTAAGAGTTGCTCATCATGTTCTCTGAGGTGCATCAAAAGAAGCAATGCTGCTGCCTTCTTTTCCCTGGTTGTCTCATCATCGAAGCCACTCAGCAGGAACTGAATTGTGATTGAAGCTTTGGGAGTTACACATGCCTCTGCTCTGTACAGTTGCTCCGGACTGACTGAGGAAGATGCTCTGAGGCTGGCCTTGTCCACGTTACCATGACACATGGGAAACGCTTGAGCTACGCATATTTGGCTGTCTTCGCCGACACCTTGGTCCCATCTCGATGTCATCGTACTATAATATGATAGCTACACGACGGCATTGCGAGTTGCCTTCCTAAAACAATCGGGCAGCTTCTTGTTTCCTTCGTATTGTCTTCATGAGGTGAAAAATGCCCGATGGCACCGATGATCACACGAAGTAAAGACGAAGATGACACGATTTAACAAGATGCCCTCACGATGGCCTTACGAAGGGCAAAATGGATACACAAATTCAACACGGAAATGAACCTTCGCAAGGTCTTTCGGCAATTTCTTGGCATGCCAAAGATTTTTCCACCGCTCACGAAGTTGCTGCCGGAGCCTGAGAAACCCCACCGGCGGTCATACGATGGCTTAAGATGCCCTCACGAATGACCCGATGTTGTTCCGATCAGAGCCGAATTTGAACATTTCCTTCATCTGGTGTCACTTTCGGGACAGTGTGACGCGGGCTTAAAGAAGAGGGACCAATGGAAACGTTGTCATGTTGCCGTTGTTCAGCATGGAAACATTCATTAGCTAACAATGACATTATTGTTCTATTAATATAAAGGGAGGTCAGGTACTCTTTAAAGCAGCTGCTAGTTATGGGTACTTTTTACTGAAGTACATTTCAAAGTTCTTTACTTTTACGTGAGTAAAGAAGTTTAGTCAGTACTTCTACTTTCACCAGAGTATCTTTAAACACGAGTATCTGTACTTCTACTTGAGTAAAGGATGTGTGTACTTTTGCCCTCTCTGTGTATCATGTATTGTTGTTGTTGTTGTTGTTGTTGTTGCTGCAGGAGTTCTCGTTCCGCTCGGTGTGGTTCAGCAGCCGGCAGCACTGTGCCTTCAGTCTGCAGAGATTCTCCCCCAACACCTCGCAGCTCTCCTGCAAGATCAGCGTGCGACAGGTCAAAGGTCACGAGCAGATCCTGCAGGTCTACACCGCCGTGACCCAGGTGAGAGGTTTCAATAAAGCCCTTTGACCTTTATTTGAATCTCACCTTGATTTCACCTGAGACGCTTCTTCCCAACGTGTTCGTCGACCTCACGCTCAAACCCTTTTGTTTGACCTCCTGGTGTCGCTGTGAGACGCAGATGGTTTGTTTTAATCCTGGCTTCGTGATTAGTTCGGGTTCGACGGGAGGAAATAAAACGTTTAAAGGAGCTGTGAGTGGAATTCAGATCACCCTTAAAATCTCCACACACACATACACACACACACACACACACACAAACACACACACAAATACACACACACACACACACAAATACAGTAAACAGACAGCAGTATAATGTGTGTGTGTGTGTGTGTGTGTGGTGTGTGTGTGTGTGTGTGTGTGTGTGTGTGTGTGTGTGTGTGTGTGTGTGTGTGTGTGTGTGTGTGTGTGTGTGTGTGTGTGTGTGTGTGTGTGTGTGTGTGTGTGTGTGTGTGTGTGTGTGTGTGTGTGTGTGTGTGTGTGTGTGTGTGTGTGTGTGTGTGTGTGTGTGTGTGTGTGTGTGTGTGTGTGTGTTACATTGTGGGTCTCAGTATATTGGATCAATATTCAGATAAAGCACCAGCACAGCAGTTTGCTTTTACACCAACTCGAGTCGATACGTTTCTTTCACAGCATACATTTTAACCGATTTTCCAGTAGACTTGGCACGAGAGAAGTGTATGAGGGTTTCTGTTATTTAAACTTTAGGAGGTGTTTCACTGAGAAAAGGCAGTAACTCTCCAGTTTGGTGCCGTTAAAAGAAGAGGACACGAACGATGGAAAACTAACTCTGACTTTACTTTCATCCAATTTGACATTTGAGACCAAACTCAATTAACCTGTCAGTGTGCCGGGATTTACCTTCCTACCTTCCTACCTTCCTACCTTCCTACCTTCCTTCCTTCTTTCCTTCCTTCTTTCCTTCCTACCTACCTTCATACCTACCTTCCTACCTTCATACCTACCTTCCTACCTACCTTCTTACCTTCCTACCTTCCTTCCTTCTTTCCTTCCTTCCTTCCTTCCTTCCTTCCTTCCTTCCTTCCTTCCTTCCTTCCTTCCTTCCTTCCTTCCTACCTACCTACCTACCTACCTACCGACCGACCTTCATACCTTCCTTCCTACCTACCTACCTACCTACCTACCTTCCTACCTACCTTCATACCTACCTACCTACCCTCCTACCTACCTTCATACCTACCTACCCTCCTACCTACCTTCATACCTACCTACCCTCCTACCTACCTTCATACCTACCTACCTACCCTCCTACCTACCTTCATACCTACCTACCTACATACCTACCTGTGAAATAACTAAACACAGATCAGCGTCAGTAACTGGTGTCTGACCCCCTGCTGTGTCCCTGCAGACGATGAAGGAACCCCCCCCCCCCCCCCCTGCAGACGGACTCTCTCTCGGGCCCCGGGGCCTTCAGCATCCCCCCCTCCATCCAACAGAGGATCTGCAGCACCTTCGACACGGCCGAGGACTGGAGGCTGCTCGCTGAGAAGCTGCAGCTCCAGAGGTCAGTAACACCCTGTGTGTGTGGGAGCGTGCACGCTCACAGACATAGACATCACATTAGTATTCGTTTATTAGCCCCCGAGGGGAAAATGGGTTGCAGCACATCACAGAGGCATTTAAAAAGTTAAGACAATACATCACTGACAACAACATAGACACAGATCAAAACAAACAGACATAAGAAAACCAGATATCGGCAGACATGACGAGGCGCCTATAGGCCCTCATTTGCGAAATAGGGGGGACAGGGCCAGACCAGCTGGGTGAACAGGGCGTCCTAGCCATCACTGATTCAGGGGTTTGATGGCTTGTGGGACGAAAGACAGCCGAGATCTGTTCTTTTTTAAATAAGGGGCACGGTATCTCCGCCCGGATGGCAGCAGCTCAAAGTAAGAGGCAAGAGGGTGCCTCAGGTCACTCACTATACTGTGTGCCAGTTTTAAAACTCTGTCCTTGTCTAAGCATTCTATATTAGCCAATGAGATTCCTGTCAATTTACTGGACAAAGTTACGGCCCTCCTGACATCACAGTGTGTGTGTCCTCTGGGAGCGTGCACAGTGTGTGTGTCCTCTGGGAGCGTGCACGGCGTGTGTGTCCTCTGGGAGCATGCACTATGTGTGTGTCCTCTGGGAGTGTGCACGATGTGTGTGTCCTATGGGAGTGTGCACGGTGTGTGTGTCCTCTGGGAGTGTGCACGATGTGTGTGTGTTCCCTGTGAGCGTGCATGATGTGTGTGTCCTCTGGGAGCGTGCACAGTGTGTGTGTGTCCTCTGGGAGCGTGCACGGCGTGTGTGTGTGTGTGTCCTCTGGGAGCATGCTCTATGTGTGTGTCCTCTGGGAGTGTGCACGATGTGTGTGTGTTCCCTGTGAGCGTGCATGATGTGTGTGTCCTCTGGGAGTGTGCACGGTGTGTGTGTCCTCTGGGAGTGTGCACGATGTGTGTGTATTCCCTGTGAGCGTGCATGATGTGTGTGTCCTCTGGGAGCGTGCACAGTGTGTGTGTGTCCTCTGGGAGCGTGCACGGCGTGTGTGTGTGTGTGTCCTCTGGGAGCATGCTCTATGTGTGTGTCCTCTGGGAGTGTGCACGATGTGTGTGTGTTCCCTGTGAGCGTGCATGGTGTGTGTGTCCTCTGGGAGCGTGCACGGTGTGTGTTTGTCCTCTGGGAGCGTGCACGGTGTGTGTGTCCTCTGGGAACTTGTTATCATTATTAGAATCAGATTTTATTTAGTTTATAATCGCTGAGTTGTGTGTCGCTATCTGTTGTTGTTGTTTATATATTGTATGTATACTGTGTTCATGTACAGTGATGACAATCATCTAATTTAAATATACTTACATATTTGATAAAGTTATATTCTCAATGCAGCGTTAGTCCCTCCATGTGGCTTCCTGTTCCTCGCAGAGAGACACTGCCCCCTGCTGGACGCTCTGCTCTGCTGCATGCTTCAGAAACACAGATATCACACACAGATATCACACACAGATATCACACACAGATATCACACACACTGCTTTCCACACCGCAGTAATTGCTCGTCACGAGTGACGGTAATTTATTCTCCATATTTCTGATATTCTCAAAACGGTGGCGCCTCTTGTTTTGCTCTCAGGTGGAAGCAGCAGATGTTCTGTTTACGGCACGGAGACAATTAGAGTCTCATTCATTCTCAGTTACGGACAGAAATTGTAATAAGCGTTATTATAATATGCAAGTGAAGGGTTTATACTTGCACCATTATGTCTTAGTTGTGTATGACTTCATGTGTTGAACCTGGGACTTAAGATTGTTTTTACAACAACACCTTAGCTGTTGTGCAAATGACAATAAAGCCTTTTAATCTTTGCAGGTTTGAGAACTAATGGTATTGATTTCTGTGTATTAAAATTAATTGTAAGATATTATAACATATGACTTACAGTACATTTAAAGTGGAGAGCTGTGCAGATTTAAAATGAGGAAGTGTGGAGCATAAATGTGCAGGATTTACAGTTTTAAAAAGACAAGATATTGTAAGCGTGATATACGTTAAGTATTTGTCATATTCTATTTGACTGTACTCAGTGTCTCACATAATTATATTTTGTGTTAATATTGTCTTTATTTTGAATGTGTTTCTAATTTCTAATTAAAATTCCTCATCTGTAGAAACCTACTTTGAAATAAAACCGATGCTGAATATCCACTCATTTAAAGACGTCTCTTTCCCAATGTAAGTCATTAGCCG
This sequence comes from Gymnodraco acuticeps, assembly GCF_902827175.1. Lineage (NCBI taxonomy): Eukaryota > Metazoa > Chordata > Actinopteri > Perciformes > Bathydraconidae > Gymnodraco > Gymnodraco acuticeps. Next base: position 83,121 of record NW_022992132.1, on the reverse strand, counting down.
CGTTCACACCAAGCACTTAGTGCCGGCACTTAGTTCCCAGCACTTAGTTCCCAGCACTTAGTTCCCAGCTCTTAGTTCCCCCATGGAACTAAGAGCTAATCGCGTTCACACCGGAATAAGTCCCTGGGGGTGGATTAGGCAAATGAGCCGCTGACGTCACTTCTTCTTCTTCTGCTTTGGGTTTACTGGCAGGCCGCAAACCACTTCACGGCGTATACTGCCGCCCAAAGTCCCCGGCCGGAAGTCCCCGGAGTTGGGGAAGGCTTCAGTAGAAGCTGCTGGGAGTCCCAGCAGCTTCTACTGAAGCCTTCAGAGTAAATCGCCAGAACGCCGACACCTCCTCATCTCCACCGCTCCCATGTAATAATGCATTACATTTTTTATTAGAGCGCTTTTACAGGTGCTCAAAGCGCTTTACAAGTACACATATTAGACATGTAAGAGTCATTACTGCGGACATTACCCACAGGAGCAAATGCGGGTAAAGTGTCTTGCCCAAGGACACAACGGCCTGACGCAGTGGCGGCAGAGGCGGGATTCGAACTGAAGTTCACGAACTGGAGTTCACTGACGCTTGATCTGATGACCAACGCTCTGCGCCAAAACCGCGCCATTTTCTTTTGTGTTGCCATAAGTTATTCTCTCTGCGTTTCTGCGTGGGGCTAATGCTAATGCTAATAATGCTAATGCCAGCAAATACAATGGCGGCTTCCCAAACTTTTCAGAGTTTTACGGGCCGTGGTTTGGCCACTGTCACTACCCGATCTGCCCCCTGCCCGATCTGCAGTGCGCATGTGCGAGATGGTCCGCCATATTGGACAACTACTATACATACGGCAACTCTAGTAGGACAACATTGACACAGTGGCTTTTGGCAAAGCAGAAAAAGAACACTCAAAAAACCGAGAGAGATGAGTTATTGTTATTACAACGTGACTTCACTATTATTTAACAACTCTTTTTATTGGGTTCTTTTATTTGGGGTTAAGTACATTGTCAGAATAAGTGAGAAATGGATTTAACTGCTGTTAGAGAGCTATATGCCTATGCCATACATGTTTGCATACATTCACAGTAAATAAGTATTCAGTATGATAGCTGTCTAACAGAAGTTACGTTGTAATAACAATAACTCATCTCTTTCGCTTTTATGAGTTTTCTTTGTGAGCTTTGCCAAAAGCCACTGTGTCAAGTGTCCTAGTTGGGTTGCCGTACGGAGTTGTCCAATATGGCGGACCATCTCGCACTTGCGCAGTGCAGATCGGGTAGTGACATCCACTACGAACACTTTATTCCACTTCCGGCGCACTTCCTGGAGGCTTTGATGATCCTCAGTGTTCCCTGGTTACTTCCTGTTCTAACTTCCTGTCTCGCCCCCCGTCAGGAACCTGGACTTCTTCTCTCAGCACTCGAGTCCCTCGGCGGTGATCCTCAGTCTGTGGGAGGCTCGACACCAGGACTCCGTCCACCTCTCCTCGCTGGCAGCGGCTCTGGAGGAGATCGGACAGATCCACAGAATCTCTGAGGGGGGAGGAGTGTGTGAGGACAGACTGACACACTGACGCTTATATCTGCACACACACTCACACACACACACACACACACACACACACACACAGCCGGGGATGGACACACACTGCGACCCGATCGGACGGACAGAGGAGTCTTTAGTAGTCTGACTATAATCTGGCTTTCCATTTCATTCCTAATGTTTCCTCTCTGTTTTCATCTCACTTCATTTTCTGGATTTGTGTTCGAAGAGAAGGAATGATGTTCTTTGCACATGCTTCTAATATGGGTACATACAAATACACACAGTTATGTTTTTAGTGCACACGTGTAGATACAAATACACACAGTTATGTTTTTAGTGCACACGTGCAGATACAAATACACACATTTATTCACAACTTCAAGCAGCTCAATTTGCAGCCGGTTCCAAGCCACAGGAGCAGCGCATATCTGCACACACACACACACACACACACACACACACACACACACACACACACACACACACACACACTGCGACCGAGCCTGATGCACGACAGAGGTTTATATTGCAACTGCTAACTGAGTGCTGGGTGATACTTTAGAAACAAACCAGATCGATCTTGAAAGCCAGTTTTAATGTGAAATAAAGATGTTTGTGTGAAAATGAGATTTCCACATGTGGTGTTCCAGTTTCTTCACTGATAGCTAGAGAGGGAGGAAACTGTGAAGCATCGTTTCCTGGCTTTGCTGTCTCTTATCTCACGTCTCGTGTCACACAGACTTCATATCACACACACACACACACACACATTTCAGGGTGACAGAGGTCATGTCCGCTCCCTCCACTGGCTTCCGGTAACTGCTAGAATCCACTTCAAGACACTGGTACTTGCTTACCATGCTGCGAATGGATCTGGCCCTTCGTACATCCAGGACATGGTTAAACCGTACACCCCAGCACGTGCACTACGCTCTGCATCAGCCAAACGGCTCGCTGCACCCTCACTGCGAGGGGGACCCAAGTTCCCATCAGCAAAAACACGTGGGTTTGCTGTCCTGGCTCCAAGATGGTGGAATGAGCTCCCCATTGACATCAGGACAGCAGATAGCTTGCACATCTTCCAGACTGAAAACTCATCTCTTTCGACTCCACTTCGAGCGTTAGAACTATTAACGAAGCACTTATATACTAATAAAGGACTGGCTTATCTAAAGCCAGTTGAGTAGCACTTGAAATGTTTTAGCTCTATGAAACCTGATGTACTTTATGATTCTGTTTTCTTCAAGTTTGTATTTTGTTGGTCGAACGCACTTATTGTAAGTCGCTCTGGATAAAAGCCTCAGCTAGATGTAATGTAATGTTCACAAGAAAGGGAGTTTGGAAACTGTTTCGTGCAACAAACAAAGAAAGCAGTGGCATTGTTGGAGATGAGTTGAGATCAAAGAGCTGTATTTATTTAAAATGTCCCTCTGAGGTTTATAAACACATCACAGAGTTTCTGACTTCCTGCCAGCATGAAGAATTCATTTATCTGCATCATCTCCACGGAACGCTAAAGTTCGACCAACGTGGCTTTTCAACGTGGCCTGATTCTTGGTGTTTTTCTTGCATCTGATCAAATACAGAACCCTTCATTTAACCGTCTGCATCGTCTCGTTTGCCATGCACTTATTTGAAACAAGAAAACACTAGATACGTGTCTACAGGTAACCACAAATATAAAGTTAGCACAGTTGAAGTGCAGCTGGCAGCATGTATCAGCAGGAGGGCAATGAGAGGTAATGAAATAAATGTTCAATGTCCAGTGGCTCTTCCTGGCTTTACTTAGAAGGCACAGCATTTCCCAAATTGGCATCAATCCGTCCACAACTTATGTTTTTCTAATCAAATTATAATCATCTTATCGTTTTAGCTGCTAAAATGTGTTTTATTGACATTAAAGCAGGAGGCGAACACAGATCTGTTGACAAAATACAGCAGATGGAACCCATTCATGTTAAAGGTCCCATGTCATGGCCATTTCTACTGATCATAATTCCATTGTTGAGGTCTACTTCTACTGTAGGCTATTTTTATTATATGTACAGCACTTTGGCTCGACCAAACATCGTTTATAAATGTGCTTTATAAATAAAACTTGATTTGATTTGATTTATTAGAACAGATTTATATTGTTCAATGTTCCAAACTCACATTGGTTTCTCACAGCATCTCTGTATAGTCTGTGTATTCACTCTGTCCTAAACGGCTTGTTGGAGCTCCTGCCCCCCCCCTCCCTGTGAGCCCAGTGGCCGTCTGCGAGACAGCGAGACACAGCGAAACCCAGCCCGAAACACACACACACACCCGCAGCCTGGCTGGGAGTTTGTGTGTGTGCTCAGGCTGAGTTCCGCGGTGTCTCGCTGTCTCGCCGACCCCACACCAATGAGCCACCTCACACTGTCCCGTCCTCGCAGCAGCGAGCCGTGCAACGTCCCGCCGAGTGTGTGTGTGTGTGAGGAAGTCCACGGATTGGTCCAAATGTAACGTAACGGCCGTTAGGTTACGTTACATCACTATACCCAAGAAGTAAACAATGGAGAAAGAGAAATGTCCATCGAGGCGTTCTGGGGCAGCCGAGACAGGTCTTCTCTGTGTCCGAGTGTTGCTCGCTACAGGGTGTACTTTGAGGGTTTGAGACTGCAGAGCGTTCACATGCAGAAGCTACAGAACACCAGGGGACGGGTCAGAAGCTACAGAACACAAGGGGACGGGTCAGAAGCTACAGAACACAAGGGGACGGGTCAGAAGCTACAGAACACCAGGGGACGGGTCAGAAGCTACAGAACACAAGGGGACGGGTCAGAAGCTACAGAACACAAGGGGACGGGTCAGAAGCTACAGAACACAAGGGGACGGGTCAGAAGCTACAGAACACAAGGGGACGGGTCAGAAGCTACAGAACACCAGGGGACGGGTCAGAAGCTACAGAACACAAGGGGACGGGTCAGAAGCTACAGAACACCAGGGGACGGGTCAGAAGCTACAGAACACAAGGGGACGGGTCAGAAGCTACAGAACACCAGGGGACGGGTCAGAAGCTACAGAACACCAGGGGACGGGTCAGAAGCTACAGAACACAAGGGGACGGGTCAGAAGCTTCAGAACACAAGGGGACGGGTCAGAAGCTACAGAACACCAGGGGACGGGTCAGAAGCTACAGAACACCAGGGGACGGGTCAGAAGCTACAGAACACAAGGGGACGGGTCAGAAGCTACAGAACACAAGGGGACGGGTCAGAAGCTACAGAACACCAGGGGACGGGTCAGAAGCTACAGAACACAAGGGGACGGGTCAGAAGCTACAGAACACCAGGGGACGGGTCAGAAGCTACAGAACACAAGGGGACGGGTCAGAAGCTACAGAACACCAGGGGACGGGTCAGAAGCTACAGAACACCAGGGGACGGGTCAGAAGCTACAGAACACAAGGGGACGGGTCAGAAGCTTCAGAACACAAGGGGACGGGTCAGAAGCTACAGAACACAAGGGGACGGGTCAGAAGCTACAGAACACAAGGGGACGGGTCAGAAGCTACAGAACACAAGGGGACGGGTCAGAAGCTTCAGAACACCAGGGGACGGGTCAGAAGCTACAGAACACAAGGGGACGGGTCAGAAGCTACAGAACACAAGGGGACGGGTCAGAAGCTACAGAACACAAGGGGACGGGTCAGAAGCTACAGAACACAAGGGGACGGGTCAGAAGCTACAGAACACAAGGGGACGGGTCAGAAGCTACAGAACACAAGGGGACGGGTCAGAAGCTACAGAACACAAGGGGACGGGTCAGAAGCTACAGAACACAAGGGGACGGGTCAGAAGCTTCAGAACACAAGGGGACGGGTCAGAAGCTACAGAACACAAGGGGACGGGTCAGAAGCTACAGAACACCAGGGGACGGGTCAGAAGCTACAGAACACAAGGGGACGGGTCAGAAGCTACAGAACACAAGGGGACGGGTCAGAAGCTTCAGAACACAAGGGGACGGGTCAGAAGCTTCAGAACACAGGGGACGGGTCAGAAGCTTCAGAACACCAGGGGACGGGTCAGAAGCTACAGAACACAAGGGGACGGGTCAGAAGCTTCAGAACACAAGGGGACGGGTCAGAAGCTTACAGAACACAAGGGGACGGGTCAGAAGCTACAGAACACAAGGGGACGGGTCAGAAGCTACAGAACACAAGGGGACGGGTCAGAAGCTACAGAACACAAGGGGACGGGTCAGAAGCTACAGAACACAAGGGGACGGGTCAGAAGCTACAGAACACAAGGGGACGGGTCAGAAGCTACAGAACACAAGGGGACGGGTCAGAAGCTACAGAACACCAGGGGACGGGTCAGAAGCTACAGAACACAAGGGGACGGGTCAGAAGCTACAGAACACAAGGGGACGGGTCAGAAGCTACAGAACACCAGGGGACGGGTCAGAAGCTACAGAACACAAGGGGACGGGTCAGAAGCTACAGAACACAAGGGGACGGGTCAGAAGCTACAGAACACAAGGGGACGGGTCAGAAGCTACAGAACACAAGGGGACCGGGTCAGAAGCTACAGAACACAAGGGGACGGGTCAGAAGCTACAGAACACCAGGGGACGGGTCAGAAGCTACAGAACACCAGGGGACGGGTCAGAAGCTACAGAACACCAGGGGACGGGTCAGAAGCTACAGAACACAAGGGGACGGGTCAGAAGCTACAGAACACAAGGGGACGGGTCAGAAGCTACAGAACACAAGGGGACGGGTCATAAGCTACAGAACACAAGGGGACGGGTCAGAAGCTTCAGAACACAAGGGGACGGGTCAGAAGCTTCAGAACACAAGGGGACGGGTCAGAAGCTACAGAACACAAGGGGACGGGTCAGAAGCTACAGAACACAAGGGGACGGGTCAGAAGCTACAGAACACAAGGGGACGGGTCAGAAGCTACAGAACACAAGGGGACGGGTCAGAAGCTACAGAACACAAGGGGACGGGTCAGAAGCTACAGAACACAAGGGGACGGGTCAGAAGCTACAGAACACAAGGGGACGGGTAAGAAGCTACAGAACACAAGGGGACGGGTCAGAAGCTACAGAACACAAGGGGACGGGTCAGAAGCTACAGAACACAAGGGGACGGGTCAGAAGCTTCAGAACACCAGGGGACGGGTCAGAAGCTACAGAACACAAGGGGACGGGTCAGAAGCTACAGAACATAAGGGGACGGGTCAGAAGCTTCAGAACACAAGGGGACGGGTCAGAAGCTTCAGAACACAAGGGGACGGGTCAGAAGCTTCAGAACACAAGGGGACGGGTCAGAAGCTTCAGAACACAAGGGGACGGGTCAGAAGCTACAGAACACAAGGGGACGGGTCAGAAGCTTCAGAACACAAGGGGACGGGTCAGAAGCTACAGAACACAAGGGGACGGGTCAGAAGCTTCAGAACACAAGGGGACGGGTCAGAAGCTACAGAACACAAGGGGACGGGTCAGAAGCTACAGAACACAAGGGGACGGGTCAGAAGCTACAGAACACAAGGGGACGGGTCAGAAGCTACAGAACACAAGGGGACGGGTCAGAAGCTACAGAACACCAGGGGACGGGTCAGAAGCTACAGAACACAAGGGGATGGGTCAGAAGCTACAGAACACAAGGGGACGGGTCAGAAGCTACAGAACACAAGGGGACGGGTCAGAAGCTACAGAACACAAGGGGACGGGTCAGAAGCTACAGAACACAAGGGGACGGGTCAGAAGCTTCAGAACACCAGGGGACGGGTCAGAAGCTACAGAACACAAGGGGACGGGTCAGAAGCTACAGAACATAAGGGGACGGGTCAGAAGCTTCAGAACACAAGGGGACGGGTCAGAAGCTTCAGAACACAAGGGGACGGGTCAGAAGCTTCAGAACACAAGGGGACGGGTCAGAAGCTTCAGAACACAAGGGGACGGGTCAGAAGCTACAGAACACAAGGGGACGGGTCAGAAGCTACAGAACACAAGGGGACGGGTCAGAAGCTACAGAACACAAGGGGACGGGTCAGAAGCTACAGAACACAAGGGGACGGGTCAGATGCTTCAGAACACAAGGGGACGGGTCAGAATCTACAGAACACAAGGGGACGGGTCAGAAGCTACAGAACACCAGGGGACGGGTCAGAAGCTACAGAACACAAGGGGACGGGTCAGAAGCTACAGAACACAAGGGGACGGGTCAGAAGCTACAGAACACAAGGGGACGGGTCAGATGCTTCAGAACACAAGGGGACGGGTCAGAAGCTACAGAACACCAGGGGACGGGTCAGAAGCTACAGAACACAAGGGGACGGGTCAGAAGCTACCGAACACAAGGGGACGGGTCAGAAGCTACAGAACACCAGGGGACGGGTCAGAAGCTACAGAACACCAGGGGACGGGTCAGAAGCTACAGAACACAAGGGGACGGGTCAGAAGCTACAGAACACAAGGGGACGGGTCAGAAGCTACAGAACACAAGGGGACGGGTCAGAAGCTACAGAACACAAGGGGACGGGTCAGAAGCTTCAGAACACCAGGGGACGGGTCAGAAGCTACAGAACACCAGGGGACGGGTCAGAAGCTACAGAACACAAGGGGATGGGTCAGAAGCTACAGAACACCAGGGGATGGGTCAGAAGCTTCAGAACACCAGGGGACGGGTCAGAACCAGAGAAGCATGACATGGGACCTTTAACGCTGTCACTGTTTGCTAGTCATCTGTTCCCGCGATAAGGTTTCAATGCATTCAGCAGCAGTTATCAACAGGTTATTAATACGTAGCTGTCTCTCAAATCGGTCCACATTGACTTCATGCATTTCTAATCAACTCATTTATATTTTCTAAGACTAAAGATGGTGAGATTGAAAGATGTCGTGATTGTGTCTGAAATGTGACTTTCTGAGTGTGAGAAACGTCCACTTTATTAAACGTGTTGAAACTCAGTTTTCGGACGTATCCGCACTGTGTGTAATGCTTCTAGTGTAACACTGACCTTGTTTGATTAAAAGGTGGCGTCCATGACTTCCTGTCCCCTGATTGGTCGGTCCCACTCTTCTTCTTTCGTCTTCCTCACGTCACTCTTCTGGTGCCTTGGTTAACTCCTGTAAATGGTGAATGTTGTAAAGTACACATGCTGATGAAAAACAATCACCATAGGGACATACATGTAAAGGTATTAGTATTGAAGATGATATAATATTGAATGGGCTGCGGAGCTTTTCTAGTGCTGACCATCTGTTTGGGCAGCTTCGTGGTGTTCTCTAATTATAGACCTTTTGGATGTTTTCTGGACGGTAGAATTTGCAAAGATGTATCCAGTGTCTGCAGCCTTTTGGAAATAAATGTAGTTTAAAGATCTCAACTTGTTTAAACGCTAGTTACTTCTGCATCATGCAGTGAAACTATCCAACCCAGTCTCACGGCATGTTATAGTCACGACATGTAATCTATTGATTCGTGTTCACCAACACGATTTCCCCTTTTTTTCGTGTCACACAGAACGATTTTAAAAGCAATGCATTTCTATTGGTTGTATGTTTCGTGCCTGCAGCACGTCTTTTTGTCGGGTCGGGTCTTGGAAGACCGGAAGCTGTGGGGTTCATAAAAACATGTGCTTACTCAATATCTTTCCCTAACCCCATCCCTTTTATTTTAAATTGTATAATATCAGAGTTTTGTTGCCGTCTGCGAGGAAAATAAATGGTTCAGAGCCTCAGAATACTGACATCTCTATTTTTTAAATCTCTTTTTCCTTCTAATTTGTTATTATTTACGTTGCTTTTAAAATCGTTCTGTGCGACACGAAAAAAATGCGAAAATTGTGTTGGTGAACACGAATCAATAGATTAATTTCGTGACTTTAAAACAACTTTTAAAAGGGTTTTTATAAGGTCTTTGTAGGGCTATGTTTATGGAGTTTTTGTATGTGTTTTTAAACACACGCAGCCCTACGCTCTTCCATAACCTAACCCCGCCAGTGCCTCGGGTTTTAACTCCTCCAGTCCTCTCCTTCCCAACAACTTTCAAGGAACTTGATCTTTGGTTTTTACTGGTTTTATATGGTTTTAGAACTCCTCCTGGAAACGTATCGCTCGTGCCTGATCTGCAGTAGCCCCTGTCCTCGGCCACTTTATCTTGTTCATCATCTTCTACTCGTTTGTATTAGTTGCACTGGCTATGTTCACCTTTCAGAGGAAGCCTTGTTTATGTTCACCCTTCCCAGTACCCTACTTTTAACATTGATGTAGTTGTTATAATCCTTAATAACTAATAGATCTGATGACGCAAAACAAAAAAATAAAAACAAAAAATTCCTAGTTTCTATTTTATTTTTATTTCATAAAAAGATTGTCATCAGATGTTACCTTGATTGTCTTTCTTTAACTTCTCCTTTCACCACTTTCTTTTATCCTATATGTGTATCTCTCTCCCCTGAGTCACTTCCTGTCCCTTTAAGGATTGTTGCTCCGCCTCCTGATGAGGTCACAATGGACTGGGCCAAACCCAAAACATTACAAACATTTAATTGATAAAGTTGTGCCAAGGGACGGCTCGGACTCACTCTCCTTTTATCCTCCTGAAGAAGCCTCTGCGGCGAAACGTTGAGGAAACCCCCTCTGTTGTGGAAATAATTATCATAAGACGCCAATTAGTAACATACAGGACAAACCTCGATGTCTGTTTACCTTCTTTAAGGACACAGGCGGCTTAGCCAATAATGTTATTGTTCCCATTCTGTGACCGGTCAATACTGGGATACAGATGGTCTGTGTTGTGGGTACACTGGGACACTTCCTTCTCTGTATTTGTGGACTCCAAGGTAAAATCTTCGAGGTCATAAGTGTCCGAGGCAAGTAGCTCTGTGTTCCCACACTGTTTAGGCTATCTCCTCAAATATGTTGTTTACTCTCTGCGAAACCAGTTAGATGGGCTGGCAAGAGAGAGGCTCTCCAGAATTGACGTGGCAACTCTACCGTGGAGTCAGAACCTCTGACTCTTGGATTTGTGATGTGAATACTCTGGTACCAACTCCAAATAAATCACAGTGGTTTGACATCAAAGCTCCGACTCTTCCCGTGTCTCCTTCCTGAGTCGGTGACTCCACTGCATGTTACACAGAAGTTTCCTCTACACCCTCCTCTCCCTCTACTCTTTTAAATACCTTTTTGTTCTTTTAAAACGTAGGCTACTTTTATCCATTTATTTTAAAAAAATGTGTTCTCTCTCTCTCCCAGCGCAGCGCCCCTCCAGATCTGGCGCCCTAGGCCAGGGGTTCCCAAACGTTGCCATGCCAAGGACCCCATATAGCATTATCCTCTGGCCGGGACCCCCCTGTTGCAAAAATGTTTTCAAATGATGAGTACATTATGATGGAAAATATGACAAATGAATCATACAGCTTAATACATTTTCTTAATATATATTTGTATTAATAATTAATAATCAGTTATTCTTCAAAACATTTTTTGTATTTATCTTTTGTTTGTCATTCACTGCATTGATTGTGTCTTCTGTTATAAACATTCTTAACACAATATTAAACAGTAATATCAACAGTAAACATATTTTTAAAGCATTTTTAAAGTGATTTCTGTCTTTATAATATTATATAATTTTGAACAGTAATATGAACAATTAACATATATTTGTAGTATTTTTGAAAGCTACTTATATATAATATTCAACAGTATTATTAACAATAAACATATTTATATTCATATATATAAACAACAATATGTGCTACATCCGTGCTCTCATCCAGCTGCAGAGCGAAATATTCACTAGCTCTCACTATGGAGTCAGATTTGGGTCAATATTCTGGCGCGCAAAACAAGCTACTCACGAGCGGAAAATGTGCTTTTACACGCGCATAAAATGACCCTCGCGCGCAGACAGCCCTCTTGCTCGCTCGCGGGAGAGTCAGCCTCACTCGCTCGCGGAGTCTGTCTGCGCGCGAGGGAAACGTTTCTCACACTTCGGGGCGGAGCCACTGGACTTTGCTTGACAGCTGCCAGGAAGCCCGGAGTTGCCAGGTTTGATAAATGCCTGAACTATCAATTCATTTGATATAAAAAAAAATGACACATTAATTCTAGGAGTGTAATACTTTTACAAACACTATAGTAATAATATGCATTCACTATGACAATATCATGCTATTACTATGAGTGTTCTATAGTGTGTTCAAAAAACAACTACAGAAACACTATATATTATACTGTATACTATTTAAAATAATATAGGAATACTACAAAGATCTAGATACATAGTATTACTATTGAAATATTATAGGGCTACTATAGCTAATAAAATGGCACAACAGAAAAATCTATAGTAATACAATAGCTGGTGAAAAATACTACAGAACACTACAAACTTACTATAGGACACTATACAACTCTTATAGTATACTATAGTAATACTATAGTTCATTTATAGTTCATTTCGTAAGGGAGGTGCGCACAGCAGACAGTAGCTAGCAGTTTGACAGATACAGCTCTCTCAAAAATATATGGTTTTATATCAAGTTAATTGATATATATATATATATATTAGCTGTACACTTTACAAATATAATAGTTTTTTATGGACAACTTTACCATTCAATCTCGTCCAACTGATCTTGCAGCTGTCACTCCTCGGCTCTTGATAGTTCAGGAATTTATCAAAGCTGGCAACTCCAGGTTTCCTGGCAGCTGTCAATCAAAGTCCAGTGGCTCCGCCCCAAAGTGTCAGAAACTTTTCACGCGCGTGCAGACAGACTCCGCGAGCGAGTGAGGCTGACACAAAGGACACAAAGAGGGCTGTCTCTGCTCGCGAGGGTCATTTCATGCGCGTGTAAAAGCACATTTTCCGCTGGTGAGTAGCTTGTTATGCGCTCTAGAATATTGACCCAAATCTGACTCCATACACACTTGCTCTAAAAGCTGAGCAGATACTCAGTTTCACTCTCAGTAGCGGCAGCTCGATTCTGATTGGCTTGAAGGGCGGTCGTGTGATTTAAAAACAATAAAATAAAATATTAATAAATAAAAAATATTAAAAGTTTGGCATCAAAGGACACAGATTGATAGATATGCAGATATTAATAACATCCCCACTTTGAAAAACACTGCCCTAGGCGACCGCCTAGTTCGCCAGTGCCAAGGGCCGGCCCTGTGTGGGAGGGTCTCCTTCAGGGGCTTCTAACCTGTGAGTTTTTAGACCGTTTTGAAACCATCATTATAATCTTTGCACTGTTTCCTTCCTTTTCCCCTTTAACCCTTTGTGCCCCCTCCCCAATTGCTGTAATTGTTTATTTACCATTTACTGTGTTTTTATCTCCCTGTTACTTCCTCCAGTCTTCCATGTTATCTTCCTTTACACATTTTATTAATTAACCAGTACCTGCCAGTGCAACTGCATTTGTTTTATTTAAATACTTTCTCTGCCTCTTCCCATCACCTCCGTAGGTGCCACAATTAGTTTCCTGTGGATGCGTTTATCGGCTGTGATTTCCCCCCCCTTTCCTCTCCTCTTTCTCCACAGCAGTATGAACACACCCCTCTCCAACCGTTTTATATCACTGGCTCCTTCCCCTGCTGGCGGGAGGGGGGGACGTAAAACTAGCTATCCCCCCGCCCTGCCCACGCAGCCAGCTACATCACTTCCCACCAGAACTCCATTTACTCACCAAACAATATTTTAGACTCCTCCAAGCCATCCACCACTCACAAATAATCAACTACACCTTCACCAATACCTTCCCACAGGGGATGATGAAAAAGGTACACGGCTTAACAGCATTCATCAAACCCGCTTCACCCAACAGTATGCACAATAACATGAACATACTCAGACACCATTCTGACCAGGTTATTGCTGTGGAGCTGGCTCACCTCCCTCCCTTTAACCAGGCTGCCTTTGACAGCTCTGTCCAATGGGGTCGGGCGAGGTATGCCCGCACTCAGGCCCTCTTCCCTTTCCACCTTGAGGGACCTCCTAACCAGGGGGCCCCCAACGGAGGAGGGCCCCCCAGCGACCTCGTTCACCCCCTGTGACTTTCCTCCTCTTCTTCCTGCTCTTCATCCACCAGCAGCTAATCTATCCCTCCATAATTATTACTCAGCTCAGCCCCCTCCCCCCTCCTCCCCCTTTTGCTCAACTTCCTATTCCCTCAACTCACCCTTCTAAACCCTACCCTGTCCCTAATCCTAAACCTAAGGTCTCCCTTCCCTCGCCTAATCCTAATCTCGTCCCAAGACCCTAACCCAACCTCACTCTCCTTCCTGCCTCATCTCCCTCTTCCTCCTCCCACCATTACCTTACTCCCCACCTGGCCAAAATACAAACCCCCCACTAACCCCCCTTCTAAACTGACCCCTCACCTCTATTCTTTCCCTACCTCTCCTCCTACTTCCTCAGGCCTCTGTGCGTCGGGGGGGAGGGTTGTGGCGGGGGGGCCCGGGGTGCTTCCTCAGCCCCTGCCTCAGCGCACTCTCAGAAGCCGAGTGCAGGTTGAGATCCATCCGCTCCCTCGGACCGTACTCGACCGTCTGGGAGCCGATGGGACTGGGTCCTTGATCTGCCCCTCCGTCTTTCCTTCCTCCCCTCCTTCTTTGCCACCCTCCCCACAGACAGCAGATACCCCCATAATACAGACACCTACCTCGCTTTCCCATCTCACTTCCATCCCTTCACCTCCCTCTCCACCCTCCATACATTCACACAGCAATGTTGCTCTCCCCTGCAGTAACACTATCTCCTCCTTTTCACCTCCAGATCCACACAACAACCAGCAGAGGGAGCCAGAGCTGTTTGCTGTGGAACCCCTGGAAAGCACACTGAGCCCTGAGGTGGATGTAGACTTAATGCCAGCCAACTCACTACAGCAGTTGAAGGACTGCTTAACAGAGATTAAATCCTGGCTGAGCCAAAACTTCCTCACCCTCAATGAGAGCAAGACCGAGGTCATCTTTTTTGGACCTCGACCTCCAGCCTCTCCGGTTGATATTCTGGGCTCTCTCAATAAAAACATCCTCCCCTCTGTCATGAACCTTGGAGTGACCTTCAACAGCGCTTTTACATTTGATAAGCAGATCAGCATCGTAGTCAAGACCTGCTTTTTCAAAATACGACTATTGGCTAAGACCAAGTCGTTTTTATCTTTTAAAGAGCTAGAAAGGGTTATTAACAGGGCTGCACATAACTGGTGCGCAGGTGCGCATGCGCACCTCCGCCAAAAAAAGAGCACCGTGTCATTTGAAAAAAGGCGCATTTGCGTACCAACATTGAGAGAGAGAGAGGGAGAGAAATAAGAGGGAGAAGAGAAAAGAGAAAAGAGAGAAGAGAGAAGAGAGAAGAGAGAAATATATTTGCGAGTTGAACCTATGATATGAACTCAGAGCCGGCCCGTAGCTCTGGCGTAATAGATGTTCGCCTCGGGCGCCAGATTTGGGGAGGTGCTGCGCTGGCAGCTATGGGAGGGAAAAAACCATTTTTGACCGTTGGGGCTCATCCTAATTTTCGGCCTTGATGTAACAATATTCACAATTAAGTAAATGTAACACCCTTTTCACCCCGGTTACACGTTTCATTTGCCCTGAACGATGGGCGCTGTAAGTTATGAAAATGGGGGATGTTGGCTTATCTGGCACCCGCAGCTCAAAGCCAAAATGCGAGTGAGCTAGGGAGAGAGGGAGGGTGCACCGGTACCAGCGCTGTTGTTATTAGAATCTGGTGCTAGCTGCTCTAGCGGATATAAGAAGAAGATGTTTCTACAATAATGTGGAGGGAGAGTCCTCTCCAGTCAGACTGAGAGGCTGATAACTACAGATCAGTGAGGTAAAGGACTCTGAGTGTTTAGATAGTTCACTTTAGTCTAAGTTCAAACGGTTTGGTCACAATTTATGTAAACACATATTTCCAAGGCACTCCTTTATAATTATTGGGATAAACAGGTTTGAAATCATTCCAATGTATACTATAGGACAGTAAACCAGACATATCCTTTAAAACTGGAGAGATACAAACAAATGCATAAATAAATAAATGTTAAGGTAAAATAAGATATGAATGAACAACAAAAATAAAATAAGTTACATCCATTTGTTATTGGCTATGGTAGGTTATTGGTTATGTTCACATACTTATTTGATTACATCCACTTGTCTAAGATGACAACAGAGACTTTCGACCCAAACCCAGCTGTTGACTTGTGGATGCAAGCAGCTAATCACAGACTCAACCAGAGAGAAAGAAGTAGGCCTACATCACCAGCTACCATGTCTGACAGAGAGGAAGACAGTGAGGAGAACAGTCAGGAGGGTAGTGATGACAGCTTGTAGGATTACTGGTCGTGCTAATGTTGTCTTGTGTTCACCTCTGCATGTGTGTTCTGTGTTCACCTCTGCATGTGTGTTCTGTGTTCACCTCTGCATGTGTGTTCTGTGTTCACCTCTGCATGTGTGTTCAGTGCCGTGTGTCTGGCAAATAAAGTCAAGACCCCCTCAAAAGTTACGGTTTATTTCATTTTAAAGATGAGCACCAAGCAACATCTCCAGGTGCTCCTTTGAGAACCAGGGCAAAAAAGTGATGTGCACCCCTGGTTATTAACGCCTTTGTTACCTCGAGGCTGGATTACTGCAACGCTCTGTATGTGGGTATGGACCAGGCCTCAATTAGACGCCTGCAGCTAGTTCAGAACGCAGCTGCACGTCTTCTGACTGGCCATAAAAAGCGTGACCACATCACCCCAATTCTGGCCTCACTGCACTGACTTCCAGTTCGGTTCAGAATAGATTTTAAACTCCTTTTATTTGTTTTCAAAGCCCTAAATGGGCTGGCTCCGGCCTATATAGCCGAACTCCTCCATCGCTACACCCCAGGCAGAGCCTTAAGGTCTGCTGATCAGCTGCTGCTGGTAGTGCCTAAGACCAGGCTTAAAACCGAGGGCACCGAGCCTTCGCAGCGGCTGGCCCTAGGCTCTGGAACACTCTGCCCCTCCATGTGAGGTCGGCCCAGACCCTGGGGGCTTTTAAATCTACTCTTAAAACACACTTCTTCTCTCTGGCCTTCTGGGCTTCTCTTATCAAGAATAACTTTTACCCAGGACCGTTTCCCTCTCTAACCTCTCAAGGTTTTATTAGAGGGAAACGGTTTGCAGAGTGGCTTAGACAGGCCGGGGAGTGTTACGATTCGTAGACACAGCGTACCTCACTATCCCTCATCAACTTCCAACTAAGGCTCCAGTGGGGACCTTGTTCCCTGAGTGTGCCTCTCCACCTATGTTTCTTACTCTCTCTCTTGCTACCCTTTGCCCTCAACCTATTCTAAGGGAGTGCTTGTTCTTCCGTCTGTCTGTCTGTGTCTGTGTATTCTCTTGTTCCGATTAACCCAGCCAAATCTTTCTTCTTGTTTTGTATCTATATCTACGCCGGGATCCGGAGTCGAGGCTGATCCTCTTGCTGTAGTCCTGTGTCTTGGATCCTCTATCCTGAGTTCTGGATTAAGTCGTGGACTTCGGGTCGTGGCTGAACCTGTCTCTGCGGTCCTGCCTTGGGTCTCGTCATGCTGCTTCCCTGATGGCTTCCTCAGGATTGTAGTTGACATCCTCGTGGATTCATCTTCTTATTACAGACACATGCATTTCCTAACATTCGGTCTATATGCTGTAAAATGTATTATCTCTTGGATTTACACACGGCATCTATTGCACGTCTGTCCGTCCTGGGAGAGGGATCCCTCCTCTGTTGCTCTCCCTGAGGTTTCTCCCATGTTCCCTTTAAACTGTGGGTTTTCTCTGGAAGTTTTTCCTTGTACGATGTGAGGGTCTACGGGCAGAGGGTCTAAGGACAGAGGGTCTAAGGACAGAGGGTCTAAGGATAGAGGGTCTAAGGACAGAGGGTCTAAGGACAGAGGGTCTAAGGACAGAGGGTGTCGTTTTTCTCATACTGATATTCTGAAGAATCTGTGCTGTTGTATTTGCTGTAAAGTGTCTCTACTGTAGGCTATTTTTATCTTATGTACAGCACTTTGGCTCGACCAAAAATCGTTTATAAATGTGTTATATAAATAAAACTTGATTTGATTTGATTTCATATCAGTGATGATGAAAGGCCCACTGAAAGTCAGTTTGACTTCAAGCCTAACATCTGAGGCATCCACCTCCCACTCCACAGGGGTCTCTGCAGTGGCACTGGGCTCCCCCACACGCCCGGAACCTCACACACATCCCAGAACCCACAAAACACTGCAGGTATGGTCGTGGAAGTTGCTGAAGAGGACCCTCATTATCGGGGACTCTAATCTCTCCCGCATCTCCCCTTTACAGACCCCCACCTTCAGATAGATAGTTTTTCAGGTGCAAAATTCCATCACATAACCTCGACTTTCAATAAACTTCCCCCATTTCACAACACCTCAGAAGTCATAATATCAGTAGGGCTCAATAATGGACAATACATTTATTCTGAAAGAAAGGAGTGAGATGTGCCAACGTGACGGCCATCTTGGTGTGTTGTGCGAGACGGGAGAGGTAGTTCATTGCCGAACTACAGCACGGTCACATGACTTCATGTCACCACCGCTAAGCTAAAGGTGGCTAATGTTGGGCTATAAAGGAACTACAGCACGGTCACATGACTTCACTTATCCACCGCTAAGCTAAAGGAGGCTAATGTTGGGCTATAAAGGAACTACAGCACGGTCACATGACTTCAAGTCACCACCGCTAAGCTAAAGGAGGCTAATGTTGGGCTATAAAGGAACTACAGCACGGTCACATGACTTCACTTATCCACCGCTAAGCTAAAGGCGGCTAATGTTGGGCAATGAAGGAACCACAGCACGGTCACATGACTTCACGTCACCACCGCTAAGCTAAAGGTGGCTAATGTTGGGCTATAAAGGAACTACAGCACGGTCACATGACTTCACGTCACCACCGCTAAGCTAAAGGAGGCTAATGTTGGGCTATAAAGGAACTACAGAACGGTCACATGACTTCAAGTCACCACCGCTAAGCTAAAGGAGGCTAATGTTGGGCTATAAAGGAACTACAGTACGGTCACATGACTTCACGTCACCACCGCTAAGCTAAAGGAGGCTAATGTTGGGCTATAAAGGAACTACAGTACGGTCACATGACTTCACGTCACCACCGCTAAGCTAAAGGCGGCTAATGTTGGGCAATGAAGGAACCACAGCACGGTCGTATGACTTCACGTCACCACCGCTAAGCTAAAGGTGGCTAATGTTGGGCTATAAAGGAACTACAGCACGGTCACATGACTTCACGTCACCACCGCTAAGCTAAAGGAGGCTAATGTTGGGCTATAAAGGAACTACAGCACGGTCACATGACTTCACGTCACCACCGCTAAGCTAAAGGAGGCTAATGTTGGGCTATAAAGGAACTACAGCACGGTCACATGACTTCACGTCACCACCGCTAAGCTAAAGGAGGCTAATGTTGGGCTATAAAGGAACTACAGTACGGTCACATGATATTCCTGCACGACTCGAGTGGTAAGTTTGGAGAGGAAGTCATCAGCCATTTTACAGAACAGTATTTAAGTTTACATGATATTTCTATCTTCTCTATCTACAACATAAAACATTCATGTAGGTAATACCACAGTATAGAAGTACTCTGTTAGGTAAAGTAAAGTAAAACTCCTGCATTCAAAATGTACCTTAGGTAAAACGGTAAAACCAACCAAGGACTGACTTCAAAATAAAAGCGACCAAAAACCGTCCTGTTTGATTGCTGTCCAATGTGCCAAGTCACCAGAACAAAGTGACTCTCTTTCTGGACCTGACAATAAAAGCTTTATTATAACTGAACATATGAAGGATATTTTTATGAGCTCCGTGAGGGTTAATATGTTCTGTACTGAAGAGATATATTTACATTTCAAGCATTCTTTGTTTAAGTGTTCATCAATGTGCATTGTCCCTGTTCAAATAAACGATTAAATGAAAATGACAATGAGATGAAATCAAGTTAAACCAGTTTACCGACAGCTGATGAGGAGTGGCTGGGGTTTGTGGAATGAGACACACCTGTGTGTTAAAGTTGATTAAAGAGTCAAACCAGGAAACAGTTTGTTACTCTTCATCACTACGGAGAGACGAACGGACTGAAAACCAGACGATCAGATTCACCTTCAGACCAAACTAACAACTTCCTCTGAGTTCAGCTACAGGAGAGAAAAGAGGAAACTACAACACTGCTGCTTCAACCTGAGGACCCTCCACCCACTGAAGGTGAGTCTGACTTCAACACCACTCAATACCTGTTGAAACCTGCTTTAAAGGTTTTAGGGGATAGACTCCTTTCCCAATGCCGGTAACCTGATTGTATGAAACATATTTTCTGCGTGGATTAACTGTGAGGGCTCCCTGGCTGTGTTTATTTTTAACGCCAGTGATCATTGAGGAAACAGTTAGGTGTCTGTAATCCTGAGGCTACGCAGAGAGCATACTGTTTATGTAATCAATTATTGTTATCATCGTCCAAGGCAATGTTGGTTTTATTCATCGTTTGTTAACTTCAAGGCGCATCATAAAGCATTGCGCCAGAAAAGAGGTGAACATGTGGGGGTCCACCTGACTGCAATGTCTCCATCACTGCAGATCAAACACATTCCTGACCTGAACATTAAAGTGACTCACAACAATCCTTTTTAAATGAAGGCAAATCCATAAATCAAAGCTTATTCTTTGTGGATCTTGAAGTCCTGCAACACTTAACAGATAAAAGCCCCATTCGATCTGAACTGAACGATATTTACTGGGCTACTTTAGGGTTGAAATGTCCCGTACTGTAGAGATGAAATGAGGTTTAACCAGTTACCGATGAGCTGATGAGGAGTGGCTGGTGTTTGTTGAGTGAGACACACTGTGTGTTAAAGTTAAACAGAGACATACCAGGACACAGTTTGTTATCATTCCAACCATTCAAAGGAGTGTCAGCCTGTTCCAGCAGCTCCTACTCATCACTGAGTACTTTCCTTATATTTAACATTAAGCTGTCTTTGGATCTTTTCTGCTGTAACAATGTAAATGTCCCCTCTGTGGGACTAATAAAGGTATTCTGATTCTGTTCTTCTTCCTCACTTCAGAGAGACGGACTGAAAACCAGACGATCAGATTCACCTTCAGACCAAACTAACAACTTCCTCTGAGTTCAGCTACAGGAGAGAAAAGAGGAAACTACAACACTGCTGCTTCAACCTGAGGACCCTCCACCCCCTGAAGGTGAGTCTGACTCCAACATCACTCAGAGTAGATATCAGTCAGTAGAGGGGGGGGGGGGGCATTATTATAATATTATATATCTTTACTGAACAAGCACCATGCATACAAATTAGGGGTGTAACGGTATCCATATTTGTCCCGAACCGTCACGGTTCGGAAGTCACGGTTCGGACGTCACGGTTCGGCACATGCAGTCACACGACGAATACGCCTGTTTTTATGAGTGGGAAAAAAGTCTGTCACTCAGGGCAGTATCCATTACACTATCCAGGGGGCGGTATTGCGCCTAAAAGCTGTTTGCCAGCCGGCCTTAACCTGTTTAGCCCTGAGCCTGTTTTTCAGGTCTCAGGCTCGAAAATGACATTCCCAGAACAAATGACTATATCTTCTAAAAGGGTTACATTAATAATCTTTGTTCTCAAAGTAATGATAAACCTGTGAGTTGGATGTAGAAGAGTCAGAATCAATATAGATGTTTTTTATTTTAAAGAAAATTCAGATTGAACATGGTAAAAAACTGTAAATTATAGTGTCCGTCCAAAAATTATTTTGTACTAAAAGCTTTAGGAATCCAAAGTACAACATATAATAAGTACCCTGTATCAAGATTGATGCAAAAAAAGTGATATTTGACCTTTTTAGACAGATTTAGCCAAAAGAAACCTCTTCTGGGGCCATTTGGGTGGATGTTCCTTATCTCTGGCCCCCCTTTGTCGATTTTGCTGATTGACATCTCTTTCTGACCGTTAGAGCCAATAGAATCGAAGGGGGATTTCCCCACACACACACACATGGTAACACAAAAAGGTGGGCTCTTTGCGCACATCATTTTGCATGAGTGAAGCTGTCTCTAGCTCTGACTTCTGGAAACGGAAAAGCAGGTTTATTGCTTATGGATTATCAGAAATAATTTCAAATTGACACAGACACATTGGATTAACCTGTGGATTAACTTCAGCAGCGTTTTTATCGTTTTAATGCCATTGAAGACCAGTTTAGACCAGACAACAGCAGACGTGAGCCATGTTAGCGTTTTTAGCTACCTAGCGGATATAAAATATTCATAGTTTATTAAATGAACATGCCCTCAGACACTGTTTCCTGCAAGATGTTGCGGGAGGGCCAACCCGGTATCACGGCAAGACGTGAACATGTGACGATTTACCATGCTGGGAGACGTGAACATGTCACGGTTTCGTCCCCTTCAAACGTGACAGCTACACGGTATTGTTAACCCATGTTAACCAGTGGAGAAATAACCGGAAATACCAAGCAAATGCTACCCCGACGTAATGATTTATTTTTTAATAGTCACACTCGATTACAGCGATTTCCTTGTTGCCCCAGCTGGTCGACTCCTCTTTTAGCAGAAACAAAGGCTACATTAATGTATTAAATCGATGTTAATCCGTGCGTGTGGATGTGGAATTAACGGACGTAACGTTGTGCGATTGAGTTGCCAAGCAACAGCTTCGGTTCATGTTAATTTACTAACTATTCAACTACAACCGTAGTTATATTTAAAAACATGTTAGAAGGCCTCACGAAATACTTTAATGCACATTAAAATGTAAATGTGAAGGAATGTGTGTATAACAAAATACATCGGTCATTAAACGAAACCGGAAACAGACGTAGGCAAGATCCTCAGCTCGATGATTGGATGGTTATCCGCAATGCATGCTGGGATTTGGTGTTTATGTGATGTGAAATCTGAAAACGTTTTTTAAAAATACAATAATACTTTATTCCGAGTGTGCTTGCTTTTCTCTTTGAAAGTCATCACATACCGGCTTTGTAATACACGGTTCGGCTGCATTAAATATTACATATCTGCCGTAGTTCTGTATTTATAGAGCCCTGATGAGAAGACTTCTGGACAAACATGAGGAACTGAAAACGTGACGTGGATCATAAATATATCAGCCATTAAACAACATCTTACATTTATTTTCACACAATACGTCTCCTTGCAGTATCAACACTAATTCGGCTGACTTTTATATTTGATCCAATTGGTAGATAGGCTGTATTTACACTATAATCGTGCAGAGCTGATAGAAAGGGACACCTGGTGGTCAAAGCATGTTATTGAATTGTATTATTTTATTATTAGATATTAATAGGAGGATGTGCAAAACAGACAAACTAATAAGGCTTAATTTAAACATTAAAGAGTACTTTAGGTTCAGGTCTTATTTTGAATAAGAAAAAAGCTTTAAGAAGAATATGGAGGGATGAAACCCTCTTGAAACCGCAGGTCCTTCCTTCCTGCAGCAGTCAGACTTCTGCTTTGACAAGTCTGTCTGCAGACTTGTCAAAGCATTAATTCATGGTTTTTACTAACCGGTATCAGTATGTTGTTTCGTCGGCATCATTTAGAAACGTGTATTACAATTTAATCACGGTAAAATATGTTCATCTTGTTGTAGTTGTAGCTCCGAGCGCGTCTTGTTTGAATGATGCAAGTAAACACAGCTGGCAGCCGCGGTGAAACTCGAGCGACTAGAGCGATGCGATGGGAGCGTTTAGAGCGAAGCGAATATTCGCATCGCGTCCGGTCTGAACGCAGCATTAAAGCGAGCTCCGCGCTGCACTGGAAGAGCGCCATTACATCACCAGAAGTCCTAATTTAAGGGGTCATTTCTCCCACTCACTATATCAACAGCCCCACCAAAAATATTTTCCACCAGCCGCCACTGTTGTGGCTTGATATTGAGTAAGAACATGTTTTTATGAACCCCACAGCTTCCGGTCTTCCAAGACCCGACCGGACAAAAAGACGTGCTGCAGGCACGAAACATGCTACCAATAGAAATGCATTGCTTTTAAAATCGTTCAGTGTGACACGAGAAAAAGGGGAAATCGTGTTGGTGAACACGAATCAATAGATTACATGTCGTGACTATATAACACGAAATGCCGTGAGACTGGGTTGCTCATTCATAGATACAACACCACAGATTTAACTGTTCTTTAATATTGTATTGGTACTGTTACGTGCCGTAGTGGGTGCTGGTGTGTGTGTGTGTGTGTGTGTGTGTGTGTGTGTGTGTGTGTGTGTGTGTGTGTCTTTCTCCTCTCTCCCTCTATATTGTCTCCAGGTGCAGCCTCTCCTCCAGATGCAGCCTCTCCTCCAGGTGCAGCCTCTCCTCCAGGTGCAGCCTCTCCTCCAGGTGCAGCCTCTCCTCCAGGTGCAGCCTCTCCTCCAGGTGCAGCCTCTCCTCCAGGTGCAGCCTCTCCTCCAGGTGCAGCCTCTCCTCCAGGTGCAGCCTCTCCTCCAGGTGCAGCCTCTCCTCCACGTGCAGCTTCTCCTCCAGGTGCAGCCTCTCCTCCAGGTGCAGCTTCTCCTCCAGGTGCAGCCTCCTCCAGGTGCAGCCTCGCCTCCAGGTGCAGCCTTCTCCTCCAGGTGCAGCCTCTCCTCCAGGTGCAGCTTCTCCTCCAGGTGCAGCCTCTCCTCCAGGTGCAGCCTCTCCTCCAGGTGCAGCCTCTCCTCCAGGTGCAGCCTCTCCTCCAGGTGCAGCCTCTCCTCCAGGTGCAGCCTCTCCTCCAGGTGCAGCCTTCTCCTCCAGGTGCAGCCTCTCCTCCACGTGCAGCTTCTCCTCCAGGTGCAGCTCTCCTCCAGGTGCAGCTTCTCCTCCAGGTGCAGCCTCTCCTCCAGGTGCAGCTTCTCCTCCAGGTGCAGCCTCTCCTCCAGGTGCAGCCTCTCCTCCAGGTGCAGCCTCTCCTCCAGGTGCAGCTTCTCCTCCAGGTGCAGCTTCTCCTCCACGTGCAGCTTCTCCTCCAGGTGCAGCCTCTCCTCCAGGTGCAGCCTCTCCTCCAGGTGCAGCTTCTCCTCCAGGTGCAGCCTCTCCTCCAGGTGCAGCCTCTCCTCCAGGTGCAGCCTCTCCTCCAGGTGCAGCCTCTCCTCCAGGTGCAGCCTCTCCTCCAGGTGCAGCTTCTCCCTCCCAGGTGCAGCCTCTCCTCCAGGTGCAGCTTCTCCTCCAGGTGCAGCCTCTCCTCCAGGTGCAGCCTCTCCTCCAGGTGGCAGCTTCTCCTCCAGGTGCAGCCTCTCCTCCAGGTGCAGCCTCTCCTCCAGGTGCAGCCTCTCCTCCAGGTGCAGCTTCTCCTCCAGGTGCAGCCTCTCCTCCAGGTGCAGCCTCTCCTCCAGGTGCAGCTTCTCCTCCAGGTGCAGCCTCTCCTCCAGGTGCAGCCTCTCCTCCAGGTGCAGCTTCTCCTCCAGGTGCAGCCTCTCCTCCAGGTGCAGCCTCTCCCAATCACCAATCAGGGCCTCCATAAAGGACCTGAGAAAAGCTGCAGTCGCTCTCCCCTTCTCCTTTGGCTGCATGGGTGCAGCATGTCTCTGTCTCTGTGTGAGGCCTGTGTTTTATCAATTATTAGGAGTTGTGTTCCTGTATACATCGGTACATTAGTTTACTGCGTAAATTGGCTGGTGAGCCCGTGTTCTTTTTGTCCATTAAAAGACCTGCTCGTGGCTTCAGAGATCAGTACCTCTCTTTGTTCTCGTGCCTGGTCAATTCTGTGTTTTGTTACTCCCCTTCGTACCCCTAGATTTGGAGGGAACGTAACAGGTACGATTTATCTAGGATACTTAAATGATGTTAGAGCGGTCATTTCTGGAACTTTCAATCCCACAGTAACTCGTAAAACCTCATACAAAAATATGTCTATGAAGGGTTTTGCTCAAAATATCAAACACCCATTCTAGCCATGGATGTTTAATAAGAACTGGATACAGCGTGGGAGGAGGGGCCTCGTTCATTCCCATGAGAGTTGCTCATTGGCGCATGAAGACAAAATGGCCCAACTTTTGAGAGCGAAACGTCACGAAAGTATTCATATAATCA
>NW_022992132.1:0-52500 GCF_902827175.1 Gymnodraco acuticeps | reverse complement strand
CTTTATTTTGCTTACTTTAACATCATTGTTCATGGTGGGGCTAAGCCGTTTCTTGGTATGGGTGTAGCCTACCCCAGCCATACCCTGGCGCTGCCACTAGTGGCAGGTATGGGGCGGGCCATTCTGCACATGCGTTAAATGCGTTAAATATTTTAACGCAATTAATTCAAAAAATTAATTACCGCCGTTAACGCGATAATTTTGACAGCACTAATATATATATACAGTGCAATAAGCTTCTTAGTGCAATAATAAGCTACAGGGACGTTAATCTAACTTCGGTAATATTAACTTTATTTAATACAACATTTACGGTACAAGATTTAATCATACAGCCCATGTAGTATAATATTTTACAAATGATGAATTACAGCAAACATGTGCAATATATCCATTATTACAGCTCCCTGGGCAGTGAGGCGATATGGGTCCGTTGTTATTGTGCATCCATGGGTAAAGAGAAACTCATGTAGTGCTGAACACGTAACATGAACGTGCCGGGCGGCGCGGTCCCGTGGGTTAGATGCGCGTTCATAATGCCGAGGGAAATAACTCTCAGAATAACGTTATTAGCACATTATTACAACTTGAGGAACGAATGTTTTTAATAAGGGCTATACAAGTGTTCATACTGGGTTGTTTATTTAGTTTAAACAAAATGATCCAACGAGTTACAGACCACTCTTTCCCCATGTAAGTCAATGGGAAAAAGTGTTTCCGGGCCCAGCAACCTAAAGGAAGTGTAGTACCACCGTTTGGCCACAACGAATATTCTCATCAGACTCCGGCGCACTTCCTGGGGGCTTGCCATAGGGGCATAGAGTTGCCATCCCCACCATACGTCATCTCACATAATTCAGAGCTGATTGGCTGTAAGTACGTGTGCCGCGAAAAGTGTGGTGTGTGAAGAGGAGGAGAGAGAGCTGAAGCTGGGAACAGAGGAGAAGGAGAGCTCAACAACTTCATTTAAAAAGTGCAAAAACCAGGGACCTTCACCAGGAATAGATTTGGACAGAAGGAAAAAGGAGGGTGGTTGACCTGAGTACGAGATTGAGAGCAGCTGGTGGAATGGCGTCTTTGAGTCCTGGAGAAGAGGATATGGAAAGTGCATCTGAAGGAGAAGGAGAATGGAATGAAGTAAGGAAAAAGACTTCAAGAAAGAAGATAGACATGTCAAGTGACACTCTTAGTGAATCTGATTCACGGAATGAGTTGAAGAGAGTAAAGAAAAAGAATGAGAATGAAGATTGGAAAGTGATTGTGGAGTTTGGTGAGCAAGCCGCAGCTAAGCTACATCCAGTGGCCCTGACTAAAGCAATTCACAAAGAAATTGGATCGATAAAGCAAGCAAGATTCCTGAGCAAAGGACGGATGTTGATTGAATTGATGAATGCAAAACAACAGGAAAAGTTACTGAAAATGAAGACCCTGAATGAAGTTCGAATTAAATGCCATGTTCCTGGAGCAAATCGGAAAAGACTTGGAGTTATCAGTGGAGTTCCCATAGAAATCGGCATGGAAGAGCTCAAGAAAGAAATGAAAAGGGGGGAAAGTGTCTGTAGTTAAGCGTCTTCCTACTAGGTATCAGGGTAAGATAGTGGATAGTTTGTCTGTTCTTCTTCAGTTTGAAGAAACAATTAAACAGAAGATAATGATCGGTTGCATGAGCTTTCCAGTAAGAGAATTCATCCCTAAACCTCTGCGGTGCTTTAAATGCCAAAGCTTTGGGCATGTGGCAGACAAGTGCAAAGCAACTAAGCCCAGATGTCCAACATGTGCGGGGGAACATGAATATGGTAGTTGTGCTGCAGGTGCTAAGGTGACATGTTGTAACTGTGGTGGGGAACATAGTGCTGCGTATCAGGGCTGCGAAGTGCAGAAAAAGGCCAAGGAGGTGCAGAGATTCAAAGTGCAAAATAAAGTCTCATATGCTGAAGCAACAGAAAAGGTTTCCCTAAACATAGCTAGGAAAGTAGCAGCAAGTATATTCTCTTCAAAAGATTTTCCCAAACTCCCACAGGCAAAGGAAAGCTCCACAAAGTGTTCACATAAATGTGTGATAGGAGAGGATGCATTGATTGTTAATAAGTACACATGTGTGGCCTTTATTGGGAAAGTGGTGAATGTTGCTTTGCAACAAACAAAAAAGAGGTCAAGACTGAAAACAATAGTGGAAGCAGCAGGTGCATTTTTGGGGATAAAGGATATAACCGTTGAAATGATGCATGATATGCTAGTCCCCAATAATGATGATTCACAGATTAGTGAGTAGATGAATGGTGTTTCTCATTCTGCAGTGGAATGCTAGAAGCCTTATTGCAAATGGACAAGAATTCAAGACTTATATATATCAGTTAAAAGAAAAACCAGATGTTATTTGTATTCAAGAAACATGGCTGAAGACTCATTTGGACTTCATAATTGGGGGATATACTGCTATAAGACAAGATAGAAATGATGGCCAGGGAGGGGGATGTGCAATCTTTATCAGAGAAGTAATGTCTTATAGTAGGCTAACATTTAAGAACAGTCATGATTTAGAAATAGTGGGTGTAGAAGTTTGGATTAATAAAAGGAAAATTAGTGTCCTGAATTTTTATAATCCATGTAATAAACTCAAAATAGAGGAATTAGACAGTCTTTGCCAAGGAAATGAAATAATATGGTGATTTTAATGCACATAATACAATGTGGGGAGGGAGATCAACAGATTACAGCGGACAGGTGGTGGAGGACTTAATGGAGGCAAAGGAATT
The DNA here is from genome assembly GCF_902827175.1 of Gymnodraco acuticeps. Classification (NCBI taxonomy): domain Eukaryota; kingdom Metazoa; phylum Chordata; class Actinopteri; order Perciformes; family Bathydraconidae; genus Gymnodraco; species Gymnodraco acuticeps. The sequence goes on along the minus strand of NW_022992132.1, from coordinate 49,744 downwards.
CGTTTGTTTAAATAATGGGCAAGGTACAAGACTCAATTTTAGAGATGGAACAGAGTCTGCGATCGACCTAACTCTTGTAACAAGTGAATTAGCTTCGGGTAGCAGTTGGGAAGTATTGGCAAATAACAGTTTGGGAGTGATCATCTTCCGATTATAATCAAGTTTGATATAAGTCATGTGGTTGAGCTAGATGGTATCATGAGATGGACCTTTTCTAAAGCAAATTGGGAGATGTTTGCTAAATTGTGTGATAAAGAATTTGATCAGATTGATATGGCAGGAAGTATTGATGAAATAAATGAACAATTTACTTCAAATATAATTAAAAGCGCTAATCAAACTATTGGGAATAAAACTGGTAAACGTAGTAAATGTGTTAAGATGGTACCGTGGTGGAACAAAGAATGTAATGATGCAATTCGAAACAAAATCAGGCTGTTTGGAAAGCTAAGAAAGACACTTTCATTACACAATTTATTATAATATAAAAAGGCACAGGCGCAGGTAAGGAACATTGTTAAAAGAGCAAAAAGGGAGTGTTGGAGAGGATTCTGTTCAAGTATTGGGAGAACTACACCATTAGATAAAGTATGGGGAATGGTTAAGAAGATGAGGGGAATAAGACAGCAGAGTAACCTGCCAGTGTTAGAGAATGGAGGGGAACCTGCCACCGGTGCTATGGAGAAGGCAGAAATTCTAGCTAAGAATTTTGTCAAAGTTCATTCTTCGGAAAATTTGACAGAAGAAGGTAAGATCAGGAGGCAGGAAGTGTTAGATGAACATCCTAATGTATATGAAGATAGACATTCGTCGCAGAGTGTTGTAAATATACCTTTTTCTATTCAAGAGGTGAGAAGAGCATTAAGTAAGTGTAAAATGACTGCTCCTGGGAAAGATAATGTATGCTATATAATGTTGACCAAATTAAGTGATTTTGCATTAGAAAAGCTGCTGGAGATGTACAATAAGGTTTGGGAGAAAGGGAAGCTGCCAATAATATGGATATTCCAATAATATTATTCCTATTAGAAAACCTGGGAAAGATCCAACCAGTCCAGGCAGTTATAGACCTATAGCTCTGACATCGCACTTGTGTAAAGTTATGGAAAGAATGATAACAGAAAGGCTTTCATACTACATTGAGAAAAATGAACTAATGACTCCTTATCAGAGTGGGTTTAGAAGAGGGCGGAGTACTTTAGATCCATTGCTGTGCCTGGAGTCTGAAGTCAGGAAAGCACAAGCGAATAAGGAGTGTGTTGTAGCTGTATTCTTTGATGTGGAAAAAGCTTACGATATGATGTGGAAGGAAGGATTATTAATAAAACTGGACATTATGGGTCTGGGAGGTAATGTATATAATTGGATTATGGATTTTTTGTTTGGCCGTGCCATCAGAGTCCGAGTTGGCAATTCATATTCTCGAAGGCATGACGTTGAAAATGGAACCCCGCAGGGGAGTGTAATTAGTCCTCTTTTGTTTTCTATCATGATAAATGATATATACACACAAGTAGGATCTGATATTGGTAAGTCACTTTTTGCAGATGATGGAGCTATTTGGAAAAGGGGCAGAAATGTAAAATATATTGTAGCTAAGATTCAGAAAGCCATTACGGAAATTGAAAGCTGGTCTCTGACATGGGGGTTTAGATTGTCGGTGGAAAAAACTGAAACTTTATTTTTTACGAGGAAAAGGATAAGTGAGGAGGTTACAACTTTATGGACAAGAACTAAAGAAAGTGAAGACATTTACATTTCTGGGAATATGGCTGGACGAGAGTCACATGGAGTACTCACATTGATAAAGTAGTAGATGAATGTAAAAAGGTTTTAAATGTTATGAGGTGCTTGGCAGGCACTAAGTGGGGGGCTGATAAAGCTGCTTTGAGGAACGTACACACAGCCTTAATTAGATCAGTCATAGAATACGGACTAATATGGTTCAGCTGCATACTCTTCTCTTCACAAAGAGACAGAGTCCAGGCACAAGCACTAAGGATATGCTGTGGGGCAGTCAGATCTACACCAGTGTCGGCACTTCAGGTAGAGGTTGGAGAAATACCGTTAATTGTTCATTACTGGGCAAATCTACAGGGCCATAAAGATACTCACCCTACTAAACAAACTGGAAAAACAAGTTGGGAAAGTAACACAATTAAAAAAAGAAAGTGTTTGTGTTTCAGAATTATGTAAGGAATTCAAAGTTAAAGAATGGAATATTAGTCTGACGGTGTTGTTATGAGCTGTTCCACCATGGTTGCTACCTCAACCTGTAGTAGATTTATCCTTATTGAAACGGTTACATTCAATGAAAAGTCAAATCAATGTGCAGGCTTACGTGAACACTGTTCTACATGAACAATATGGGCAGTTTATACAGATATTTACTGATGGATCCAAAAATCCAGAAAATGGTCAAACTAGTTGTGCATTTTATGTTCCTGAGTTAAAGGTCAAAGTGGGAAAGCGAACGAGTGATCACATCGCAGTATATACAGTAGAGATGATGGCTATCTCTCTAGCACTTCAGTGGGTAGAGGAAACACAGTGCGAGTGGGCATTTGCTCTGACTCCAGCGCAGCTCTGGAGAGTATAAACAACTTCTCTTCAGAATGCCGTCAGGATATTTTACATGACATTTTACACATCATGTTTAGGTTAGTTCATTTGGGAATTGTTGTTCAATTTGTGTGGGTTCCAGCGCATGTGGGTATTAGAGGGAATGAGGTAGTGGATCAACTGGCAAAATGTGGTTTGAAAGCAAAGCAGATTGATATTACGGTACCATCAGTAGAGCAGAAGTCAAATCTGTTACAAAAGTTGTTATCAAGCAACAATGGCAAAAACTATGGGACAGTAACACCAAAGGAAGACATTTATACCAGATACAAAGGGAGGTAGGAACGGGAAGCACTTGGGGGAGTAGTAGAAGAGAACAGAGCATTAACAGCAGGATAACATTGGGTCACTCTGGATTAAACTCAACACTGCATCTGATTGGAAAACATCCAAATGGCGATTGTGATGGTTGCCAACAACCAGAGACAATACATCATGTATTTTTTAGCTGCCCGGATTATAACAAAGACTCATTCTGAAAACTGCACTGGAACAACATAACATCAAGGACATGGATTTCGAGTCAATATAGGAAAGTAAATCAAGAAATGAAGTCAACAAGCTGATCTTCAAGTTCCTCAAAAACACTGGTCTGAGGACAAGGATTTAATATGAACATTTAATAAATCAACAGTAGGTGGCGATATATGCTCCAAGTGGAAGCGATTCACCATTAAAGAGAAGAAGAAGAAGAAGAAGAAGAAGAAGAAGAAGAAGAAGAAGAAGAAGAAGAAGAAGAAGAAGAAGAAGAAGAAGAAGAAGAAGAAGAAGAAGGAAGAAGAAGAAGAAGAAGAAGAAGAAGAAGAAGAAGAAGAAGAAGAAGAAGAAGAAGAAGAAGAAGAAGAAGCTGCAGTGACGCGTCCTAAAACCAGGAAGTAAGCTGCGCATGGCTTCCCTCGACAAAAAAGCAATGAGATTTCTCCATAGGATTTTAGAAAATAGCTCCAATTAAGGTCTGTGGGAAACAAACCTGTTTGATAAATGCACGTTTTGTTCAGCCGGATAATATCCACATGTCTACCCTACTTTTATCATTTTCGAATCATAAATCTATTGATTAGATTTATGATAGACTTTTGAAACTACAAGAAGATAAGGAGGACTTTTACAAAAAAGTCATAGAGATTTTTGTCCAGAGGGATAGGCAAATGGACTTCATCTTCAAGTCAAGGTAAGACCGCCATTTTATTGAAAAAAATGGATCTTACTAAGAAAGAACAATTCAATATTTAAATGATAAAATTAAATTAGTTGGGTATCCTTTTGTTGAACTGTCTGTTTACAATTTATTGAAGTATCAGACAAGAGGCTTTTGAAAATAATATTATATTTTGATTTAGGTCAAAATATAATATGTGTAAGTAAACCTGTAGAGTCAGAGCCTCAGCAGCCATGAACCTCACTGCAGAAGCTTATAGACATCTAAGTGTTTTGTGCCCCACCACTTTTGTACATATAAAAACGCCACTGCATGTTACGAGTTTTAACATCAATTTGTTGTTGTTTTGTGTCTTTTTGCAGTCAAATTATGTATTTTTACATTTCTTTGATGTTGTTTTGTCATCATTTCAATTCTCCGTTCAGTCATACCATGTATTCTAAAGTCTTTGTGGTCCCTTTGTGTGAAAATGTCTCTTTTAGGCCTGGTTAGCCCTTTTAATAAGCTCCAACACTACAACAACTCTAAATCTTGCCCAGTATATGGGAGGCGTGTGGTGCAGTGGGTTGTGAGTTGGTATTAGGATCAGGAGGTCACAGGTTCAAAACCCCACTGCAGTCAGCATGTCGTTGTGTCCCTGGGCAAGACACTTCACCCCAAATTGCTCCTGTGGGGATTGCCCACAGTATTGAGTATGTAAGTCGCTTTGGATAAAAGCGTCTAACAAGTGACATGTAATGTATATGTGTGTCTGATATCTCGTCAGAATATGTCTCCTGATATCAGACACAATAACTTCAGAACACTGCAGTGAGATATCAGGTCTTGTTTTTAGACAATGCATCATCTTGTTCAGTCAAAACGTCTTGAGTTGTATCTCAGATGAAACACATCTTTTGACTGACTGACTAACATCAGACAACCTTTGAGCATTAGCGGATTATTTTGTAACAACATTTCCTGATTCCCGTCAAATATAGTTCAAAATGAGTTCTGCTAATTACAAGATGTGATTTATCTAAATATCCCTTCTTACTTCAAGAAGTCTCACCAAGCTAATTGTCACTTGTTCTATTGGCAGATTTTTGTACTTATTTCAAGTGAAAACTGCTTATTTTCAATATTGTTTGACTTCATGAGGAGCAGCATTTGTCCCAGTGAAGTTAGCTTAGCACCAACAGACTCCATATTTCCCCCTCATCATATCTTCTCTGACGGACACACGTTCCTCTTCCTGTCCGCTGCATATCTGAGGGCTGCAGAAACAGCTCTTCAGATAACACAAACTGACAAACAACAGAAGGAGGTTAAAACAGAGAAGCTGTTCGACTGTGAGGAGAGACGTGTGCAAACATGAACAAACAAGACGTTTTAAACACTTTTATTAAGTTATTGTTAATGATTGAGTTACATGTTCAGACCTCATCTAAACTCAAGCACATTTACTCAAGTACAATATCTGAGTACTTATATTTACTTAAGTACAAGACCTGAGTACTTCTACTTTTACTCTAGTACAATATCTGAGTACTTCTACTTTTACTCTAGTACAATATCTGAGTACTTCTACTTTTACTAAAGTACAAGATCTGAGTATTTCTACTTTTACTCAAGTACAAGACCTGAGTACTTCTACTTTTACTCTAGTACAATATCTGAGTACTTATATTTACTTAAGTACAAGACCTGAGTACTTCTACTTTTACTCAAGTACAATATCTGAGTACTTCTACTTTTACACAAGTACAATATCTGAGTACTTCTACTTTTACTCAAGTACAAGATCTGAGTATTTCTACTTTTACTCAAGTACAAGATCTGAGTACTTCTACTTTTACTCAAGTACAAGATCTATAAATAAATAATGATCAGGAGGCCCCGCCCACATGTGTTACGTAAGCCTTACGTCAGCGTCATCTCACCTGAGAGCATGCAGAGAGGAGCGCGCGCTCACACTCCAGTCAGAACGTTTTTCCAACAACACACTTTCACCTTTTTGGAACGAGCCGAACTCCGTGGATCCTGAAACTTCCTCTGAAACATGTCGCCGTGCGGATTCTGTCTGGTGAGTTTCATAAAGTCATTAAAGCGCTTCTCTTCTGGGAGGAAAGCGGTTCCTCAAAAGTTAAAAAAGATGTCTCAACGGCTGTGTTTTGATCACTTGGTTCACTTTCACACAAGGGAGTTGTTTTATGTGTTGTGACGGTGTTTTAACAACCAATTAAACTGGCATTTATTTAACCTGTACCTTTTAGTGTTTACGTCGAAATCCTCATTTTATCTGGGATTTTAACGTGGTGTCTATGACGTGTTTTTGTCACGTTTATCTGTCAAAGTCCGTGTGTGTTTGAGCCCAGGTGCGAAATGCCTTATTCTACAAAACACAGGACAGTGAGCTCGACCATTGCAGGCTTAATGAACCATTAGAGATCACTACATTAAATGTGTATCCCCTACTTTATGCGCGTTGGCTGTCATCCTAAAGTGTGTGGCCCGAAACTCCATTAAAGAAGGCTTCAATTAAAGGTAATTTATTGGAGAAAGTATAGTTTATGACCTGTTAGTAATCCGTCTTCAGTTAGGCGCTATTTAAATCAGCTATTCTAATTTAAAATGTTAGTTTATATGTGACACATTTACCTCAATAAAATCCTGGTGTATCTCTCCAAACTCCATTTTAAAAAGCGTCAATTTAAAGTACTTTTACAAATTGACTCGATTATTTTAGGTTAAATTATTGATTAAATTGTGGTCTATGATGTTTTACAAATATGTCTTCAATTCGGCGCTTTATAAATACCCTTTATTCTTTTAAATGTGTAGTTTAATGAGACTTAATAGCAATACAATCCTGGTATGTCGAGCCAATCTCCATGTAAGGAAGCGTCAATTTAAATTATTGTTACAAATTGCCTGGTGTAGTTATACTTAATTCCGTGGTAAACTATATTGTATTGATTGAAAGTAGTCTTTCTTCAATTCGGTGCTATATTAGTGCAATTCTGTCTTTTTAAAATGTTACTTTGTTTAATGTGACTTTTACCTCAATCAAGTCCCAGTATGCCACAACACTCCATTTAGCGTCAATTGAATCTGCTCTTACAAACTACCTTGCATATTTAAGAGCATTTTTTAGTTAAAGTGTATTTTTAATAATTATAAGTTCTCTGTCTTCAATTCGGCGTAATATTAATCCGCTTTACTCTTTTTAAACGTTACTTTAATGCAGACCCGGCGGCAGACATACATCTCTGGGCGGGCATTTGATTTACCAGGGCGGGCCCCACGAACACTTACATTTCCCAGGAAATCTGAATTGTCAACGGGGGGGGGGGGAGGGAGGCGCTCGTGAATTGTTGAAAGAGAGGGGTTTTAGGTTGCCATAAGGCTGTTGACGGTCTTATGTATCCATTGGTTGGTTTTGTGGCACATTTGTAACGCTGTGCCAACTTGGGCCAACTTGGGCAAGCACCAGGCAAACTTGAGCGCACACAGGGTGGAGAGGTGGAGTGAGGTTGAGCGATGGGGAGAAAGGGAGAGAGAGAGAGATTGACCGAGGCAGAGAGCCTGTGCAGCGGTCTGCTTGCGCACTGAGCAGGAGTTTGTGAGAGAGCCGGCGTTTGTGAGAGAGCCGGCTTGAGAGTACATTTCTCTTCAAAATATAATTGATTGCCAGCTGACTTGCTTGCTCGTTGGTAACGTAGGCCTAACTGATTTATTCTAATGTGCCTGCATCTGGCGCTGAGTTGCCATATTCCTTTCGTGAACCACTAGCAAGAGTAAACTAACTGACAGGCTGCTGTGCCGCATCTCACTCAAAAACCCACACGACTCAACCCAGCGAAAAACCAGTCTTGCGCGCAGCCTTTCATTCAGAATTTCCTAGCAAAATAAAAAAAATGATATTAAACTAATACAAAAATAAATATTAGGACAAAGCCCTACAAATAACAACAATAAACATAATAATAAAACAATAAAAATGTGGTATTCAGCCCTTATTAAAACAGCGGGCCCAAATCCTGGATGGGCGGGCCCGGCCCCATGGGGCCCGCCCATGACGCCGGGTCTGCTTTAATGTGACTTTTACCTCAAAATAAAATCCCAGTATGCCACCAAACTCCATTTAACAATACCCGAGTACTTCTACTTTTACTCAAGTACAAGATCTGAGTACTTCTACTTTTACTACAAGATCTGAGTACTTCTACTTTTACTACAAGATCTGAGTACTTCTACTTTCACTACAAGATCTGAGTACTTCTACTTTCACTACAAGATCTGAGTACAACATCAAATCCCAGTATGTCCTCTGCATCACTGTGGTTTATAAGAAAAGCCTTAATCCTTACTGACTGTCCTGCTTTCATTTGTAATGTTTTGTCGATGATTCTTAACTCTCATTGAATTATGGAGCACGTTGAGGTGACGTTGTTTTTATGATTTGTTGCTAATGTCTCTTTGATTCTTTGCTTTATGAATCAGCGTCACTCGTTAATACTTCACCTAGCATGTGATTTGTTTGGCACCTTTCCTCCGGAGTGAGGTGAGGCCATGTGACTTCTCTCTGTTTGCTTAGAAGGGCAGGGTGTGCAGCAGGGATTCCTTCCTTATTTGGTCATTTCCAGAGGTGGGAAGTAACTAAGTACATTTACTCAAGTACTGTACTTAAGGACAATTCTGAGGTACTTCTATTTCCATTTGATGCTACCGTGTACTTCTACTCCACTACAGTTCAGAGGTACATGGTGTACTTTTCCTCCACTGCATTTATTTAATCCCTTTAGTTACTTCACAGATCTGGATGAATGATGTGAAATCTAATCAAGTGTTGAATCAGACTTTAGTTCCACCTGGAGTAAATCCACCAGCTACCCTGCAGTATACAAAGCCATTCAGACTAGCTGCACCTTCACCAGCTTTGAGAACACTTTAATGATCAATCATTATAAAACATATCATATATATTATTCTGAAATGGATCAATCTGCACAACGACTACTTTCACTGTCTTTCACTATATTTTGATAAGAATACTTTCCTACTTTCACTTGAGGAACATTTTGAATGCAGGACTTTTACTGGAACAGAGTATTCCTACACTCTGGTACTTCTAGTTTTACTCAAGAACAAGGTCTGAGTACTTCTACTTTTACTCAAGTACTAGATCTGAGTACTTCTACTTTTACTCAAGTACAAGATCTGAGTACTTCTACTTTTACTGAAGTACAAGATCTGAGTACTTCTACTTTTACTCAAGTACTAGATCTGAGTACTTCTACTTTTACTCAAGTACAAGATCTGAGTACTTCTACTTTTACTGAAGTACAAGATCTGAGTACTTCTACTTTTACTCAAGTACAAGATCTGAGTACTTCTACTTTTACTCAAGTACAAGATCTGAATACTTCTACTTTTACTCAAGTACAAGATCTGAGTACTTCTACTTTTACTCCAGTATAAGATCTGAGTACTTCTACTTTTACTCAAGTACAAGATCTGAGTACTTCTACTTTTACTCCAGTATAAGATCTGAGTATAAATAAAAGTACATGATATTTAATATTGCATTTTCAGCAGATGTCCACATTACTGTGATGTGTGTTTGCTTAAAGGATGAGGGATGAGGAACTCCCCCCCCCCCCCCCCCCCCCCCCTCTTGTTTATGAACTAATCTAAAGTCACAGAGTCAGAAGTGTTGCGTCATCCTCATAAAACATGACTCATCGTTTTCTCCTCACTTTCGGAGTAGCAGCTCTTACTCTGTAAACAAGTGGTGTCCTGTGAACTGATGGGTTTTAGAGAAGGACTTCAGACACATGTGAGATATTGAAAGTTCAATCAGGAGAGACGGTGTTGATGAAAGAATACATATTTATTGGCAGGAATACACAAATGAATGTAATGGAGTTTTGGCGATTAGGCCCCGTTGTGCAGGAGTATCATTCAGGAGGGGAGAACCGATCGGATGAAACCCCCCGGGGTCTAGACCCTGGTGGTGGTGAATGGATAGTTGGGTTCGGTCTGAAGGGGAGGGGCTTAGCTTGACCCTGGTGGTGGTGAATGGATAGTTGGGGTCGGTCTGAAGGGGAGGGGCTTAGCTTGATCCTGGTGGTGGTGAATGGATAGTTGGGTTCGGTCTGAAGGGGAGGGGCTTAGCTTGACCCTGGTGGTGGTGAATGGATAGTTGGGGTCGGTCTGAAGGGGAGGGGCTTAGCTTGACCCTGGTGGTGGTGAATGGATAGTTGGGGTCGGTCTGAAGAGGAGGGGCTTAGCTTGACCCTGGATTCAGAGGGACAGGAGGTGAAAAAGGGGGGAGGAGGGTTGCGTCAAGTCACCTGAAATGACAGCTGACAGGAGGGAGAGCAGATTTAAAAAGGTTTAGCGGAGCGCTATGATAGGCTTGTGAGAATAGAGCGAGGTGATTGGTTAAGCTGGGGAGTGACGCCCCCGATCACTTATTGAGAGGAAAGAGAGTAGTAACATGGACATAGTGAATGAGGAAAGACGGTCTTCCTGGTTGAACTCACGCTGAGCTTCATGAAGTCATGGGGAGAAAAACTATCAAGTAATCATCAGGTGTTTTCCAAGAAAGTTATAGTCTGAGTCTCTGATCTTGTTTATAAGATATATCGATAACATGTCGCCCGTATACAAGATCGTATTCTAGACCATTCATTGAAAAGTGAATCCACTGAAAAATGGTCGGCAACATATTTAAATGTCCTGAAAACAGATCATAAAACTGAAGGACTATAGAGCTGCAATTTAGGAACATTTGCTTATTTTATTTTCTAACCCGTTTCCATATAGTTTGAAGCTTCATTTGTTGAAATGTGAAAGTTAAATATTTCCTAAGGGTTGTCAAGTCAACAATTAATGAAGACATTACCATTTTCATTTAAATTTAAATCACATCATTGGAATTTCATATTTGGAATTGTTACATTTGTCGAAAGGGGGAGAGGAGAGGAGAGAGAAAGGTGAGAGAGGAAGTAGAGAGGAGAGGTAAGAGAGGAAAGGAAGGAGAGAAGAGAGGGGAGGGGAGGAAGGAGAGGGGAGAGAGGAAGGAGGATTGGTGGGAGAGGAGAGGAAGGAGAGGTGGGAGAGGAGAGGAAAGGAGAGGTGGGAGAGGTGGAGAGGAGAGGAAAGGAGAGGGGCGAGAGAAGGAGAGGAAGAGGTGGGAGAGGAGAGGAGAGGTGGGAGAGGAGCAGGAAAGGATGAGGTGGCGAGAGGAAGGTGGAGAGGAGAGGAGAGGAGAGGTGGGAGAGGAGAGGTGGGAGAGGAGAGGAAAGGAGAGGAGGAAAGGAGAGGAGAGGAAAGGAGAGGAGAGGTGGACGGCTCAACAGACGGACAGTAGTTGACAGATTTGATCTTTTTCTCCGAAGGTCTCGTTGGTGTTCTGTTTCCTGAGGCTGACTGCAGCGTTTCCTCGTCCCTGCAAAGACGACACGTATCCACACGGAGACATCTGCTGTAAAAACTGTCCTGCAGGTGAGACACACACACACTCACACACTCTCACACACACGCACACTCTCACACACACTCTCACACACACACACTCACACACGCACACTCACACACACACTCTCACACACTCACACACACACACACACACACACACACACACACACACACACACACTCACACACTCTGACACACACACACACTCTCACACACTCACACACACACACACTCACACACACACACACACACACGCACACGCACGCACACACACACACTCGCACACACACACACACGCATACGCACGCACACACACACACGCACGCACACACACACTCGCACACACACGCACACACACACACACACACACACACTCACTCATATCTAATTCAAACTAATAAAATGGAAAAATATGTATACAAGTTAAAGTAAAAACATGCACATTTTTCACAATAAATAATAATAACTCTCCAGATGTACAGGTGTTTAAAGAGGTGTGTGTGTGTGTGTGTGTGTGTGTGTGTGTGTTTGCAGGCCAGCGTGTTGCCTCTCACTGCAGCGCAGCAGGAGGTGAGAGTGTGTGTGAGGAGTGTCAGGACGGCACGTTCACCGAGCACGATAACGGACTAAAGCAGTGCTTCCAGTGTGCGCCGTGTCGCTCAGGTAACCACCAATCATTACTGACGTGTTTTAACATCTGTTCAACTGCCTTTATTTAACCTCTACCTTTCAGTGTTTACTATATTTGGGGTTTTTGTCACGTTTATCTGTCAAAGTCCGTGTGTGTTTGAGCCCAGGTGCGAAAAGCCTTATTCTACAAAACACAGGACGGTGAGCTCGACCATTGCAGGCTTAATGAACCATTAGAGATCACTACATTAAATGTGTATCCCCTACTTTATGCGCGTTGGCTGTCATCCTAAAGTGTGTGGCCCGAAACTCCATTAAAGAAGGCTTCAATTAAAGGTAATTTATTGGAGAAAGTATAGTTTATGATCTGTTAAACACTCAGCCTCTCCCACACTGAGCTCTGAGCATCGAACCCATAAACATTCCTCTGGTTGTCATCTTGCAACCTACTTGTTTATATAAACAGTTATCACCGCAATAAACCATATTTAATGTACATTATTTAATTTCATGTTCTATCGACATGTATATAGACTTCTGGCACTACTTTTTTTTTTTGTATTTTATGTTGCGTTGTTGTTGGAGCTCAGGTCAGAAGAGTTTCATTACCATTTCTCCCCTGTAGCTTTGTGCATATGAGGATAACACCTTCGAGTGTGTGGTGTTTCTGTCTCAGATCAGGAAGTGGTGCGGCGGTGTTCTCACACTCAGCAATCTGAATGTCGGTGCAGAGCGGGGAGGTTCTGTTCCCCGGATGAAGCCTGTGAAGTGTGCAGAAGATGCTCCAGGTGAGTGTGTGCACACCTGGGTTCATTCAGAGGAAGTGGGGGGGGGGGAAATAATCTGTTTTATGGCGCTCTTTATTCCAATCGTACGAGGCTTTAAAGACGCTCTGTTCTCCTCTTTGCGGTGTTTCCCCTCTCCTGGAGTTCTATAGGTTTTAGTGCATGTAAATGGTCTGCAAAGGCTGAAATCTGAGTGTCTCTTCTTATTTAGCTGTGCACCAGATGAAGAGACGGTGAGGAACTGCACGTCCACCACCAACAGCGAGTGCAAGAAGAACGCTCCCAAATCTAACCCTGACTCGGGTAAAAAGATTCATAGAAATCACACAAAACGTCTCCTGGCTGCAGACTGTGATTCTACTCAGATGTGGAGTTTGAAACATGACGATAATGGTTTTGATTTGTGTTTGTTTTATCAGAAAAGGCCGGTTGGATTGTTCCACTGGTCGTGTTGGCTGCTGCTCTGATAATAGCTGGGATAATATTTGCCATGTGGAGACGTCGTAGAGCAAAAGGTATTTCAATCAGGAGAGACTTAGTTCGTAGTTAACTTTTGTATTGCCGTATGCACAATAACGTTTTGGAGATTAGACCCCATCATACTGCGATGAATTAAGCCGACCCCCCCCCCCCCGGGGTCTAGACACTGGTGGGGGTGAAGTACTGAAGGGTTCTTCTGGGCTATCCTGCCTTGGATCTGATGAACTGGAGGTGGAGGAGGGTTGCATCAATTCCCCTGAACGATGCTGGCAGGGGAGAGAGCAGATTTAAACGTTTGTCGGGTGTGCTGTGATTGGCTATGAGACACAACCGATTGGTTTAGCGCAACCCCCCGTGTGGGGGATGAGACGCAACCGTATGTTGCGCCCTTGCTTATTGAGAGAAAGGTAGAGTGAGTGAGAGAGAATTGTGAATGAGAGCGTGGGAACCAGTCTTCCTGAAAGAACTTGCGCTGAGCTTCATTTCAATAATGAAGGAACACAAATATTTGAAATATAAGTGACCACAGTTTTTTGGGCTACTTTTAGATTAATAATTCCAATATTTCTAAGAATAGGTTTTAGTTGAATTTCCGCCCTGCCATAATGACCACATTCAGGTGAAGACCTCGCAATGGAAGTTACAACATGCCTTTTTTCCATTTACTATACAATTAGCTTGCTTTCTAAAGGCTACAGAGACTTGAATTAATGTCATTTCTTTTAGCAGGTTATGAAATGCCATCTTGAATACAAACACACTTATGTACCTATGCAACTTTCTGAGTACTGATGCATCCTTTAGTGCAGTGGTGTCAAACTCAATTTCATCACGGGCCACATTCGCATAAAGGTTGCACTCAAAGGTATAATGATATAAATATATAATATATATATAAAATAATGTATTATATTACATTATTGCCTCTAAATTGGATTATTATCGGATAGGATAATAACTTAGTAATTAACTACGTCTGAAAGCAGAAGTCCAGGGCAAATAATTGCAAGTCTCTTCAGTGCGCATGTCACAAAATGAGATGCATTGTGGGACATGTAGTTTATGGGCAACCTGCTTCTGTAAAGTGGCATGTAACCGGTATAATAAACTTATTATATTCTTTGCAAGCTCTTGCGGGGCCACATAAAATGAAGTCGCGGGCCGGATTTGGCCCCCGGGCCTTGAGTTTGAGACCCCTGCTTTAGTGTTTACAATGTCAGAAAATAGTAAAAAAGAAAAAAAAGACAAGAAACTGACCCCACAACTCCCAAAGTAATGGTAATAAAGTGCCTGTTTTCCCAGAACAACCCTCGACAATGTATAAATACTCTCTATACAAACGCATCATTTCATAGGTGATTGATTTTAAAGGGGACCTATCATGCAAAATGCACTTTGTGATGTCTTCTCTACATCACCATGTGTCCCCGGTGTGTCAGGGAACTCACGCAGCGTCAGGAAATAAAACCCTCTCTCTTTTCCTCCGTACCCAAATCTCTAAAAACGGGGAACAACGGAGCTGATCCAGATTTGCGTCCGATATGACGTAATATCTGAAATGTGGACCCACGGCCCAATCAGAAACGTTGCTATCAGAAACAATGCCCGACTGTTTAGGACGTAATATGGTCGGTGTTTACATTAGCATCGCTAACACTCAGAGCTAACCTGTACTGGAGAGCATGTGTGTGAAGAAGCAGGAAGTAAAAAGGAACTCACCTTGTGGTATAACCGGCAAGAGAGAAAGCCTTTGAGCTCCAGACTGTTTCAGAGAGAATCCTTGATAACCCATGATATGGCGTTTCATCACGGCAGCATTTAGTTTAGACAGTAGCTGCCGGGTCCCGCATGAGCTCAGACCCCTCCTCTTTAAAGCTTTATACCCAAATCAGCACTTTAGAAACAGGAAGTGAAATAGAGGGATATGAGGCATGGCTAGAATGATCTGTTTGGTGTTTGGAGCAAAACACTTCATCGACATGTTTTTATATATTTGAGACCTATGCTATTGCCTACAAATAGCATGATAGGTGACCTTTAACAGTTTGAACTGTTTCTAAAGTACTTATTACTTCAACTTCTTCTGCTTCAGACATTTGCTTCATTAAGTTGAACAAAGTCTATATTTACAGTTTTCAACAAGCCTTAGTTTCTTACTAGCGTTTGACACACATGAGTTAAGCTTAAAAATATGTGCCACGCAACCTCATAGTGTAGTTTAGCTAAACCAATAGAAAGGCATTCAGAGAAAGTTCTAGATGGAGCTTTTGATCGTCCTCAAGTTCTTTTACCTGCAAGACTGATTGTTTGTTCACCGGGTGTTTCCCGTGGAAACATGTTGAGGAGTGATGAGCTATTGCAGAAGCGTTGGCACAGAAACCGGTTCAACCAGAATACTATGAACTATGATATTAATCATCAGAGCTGATGGTCACACATCGGCACTGAAAACAATTCTGCTTCAAAATCTAGTAAAAGATTAGTAAATAAAAAAGTGTTTTTTCTTGTAATAAGTTAATCTGCCAATAGAACAAGTGAACATGTGCTCAGTAAGATCTCTTGCAATAAGATGGGATATTTAGATAAAGGAGATCGAATACTTAATTTGAACTATATTTTACCAGGATCAGGACATTTTGTGTTACAAAAATGACAAGTCCGGACCTGTCGAAAAAAGTGAAAAACCAAGTCGAAAAAAGTGAAATAAATTACAGTCGAAAAAGTGAGAAAAGCAACAGTCGAAAACAGTGAGAAATATCCTGGCATTTCTGGCATTGCAAAATACAGCAGAAATGCTAAAAGTTGTCTGTTCTGATGTTAGTCAGATTTTCCATTATCACACAGATGAGGTTTGGAGTGATCAATACCATCCATCCATCCATCTTCTCCCGCTTATCCGTGGTCGGGTCGCGGGGGTAGCAGTTCCAGCAGAGAGCCCCAAACTTTCTTTTCCCTGGCGACATCAACCAGCTCTGACTGGGGGATCCCAAGGCGCTCCCAGGCCAGCGAAGAGATATAATCCCTCCACCTGGTCCTAGGTCTACCCCTTGGTCTCTTCCCAGCTGGACGTGCCTGGAACACCTCCCTAGGGAGGCGCCCAGGTGGCATCCTAACTAGGTGCCCGAACCACCTCAACTGGCTCCTTTCGACGCGAAGGAGGAGCGGCTCAACTCCGAGTCCCTCCCTGATGACCGAACTTCTCACCTTATCCCTAAGGGAGACACCAGCCACCCTGCGGAGAAAACCCATCTCGGCCGCTTGTATCCGCGATCTCGTTCTTTCGGTCATGACCCATCCTTCATGACCATAGGTGAGGGTAGGAACGAAAATGGCCCGGAAGACAGAGAGCTTTGCCTTCTGGCTCAGCTCCCTTTTCGTCACAACGGTGCGGTAAAGCGACTGCAGTACCGCTCCCGCTGCTCCGATTCTCCGGCCCATCTCACGCTCCATTGTTCCCTCACTCGAGAACAAGACCCCGAGATACTTGAACTCCTTCACTTGGGGTAAGGACTCATTCCCTACTTGGAGTGGACAGTCCATCGGTTTCCTGCTGAGAACCATGGCCTCAGATTTGGAGGTGCTGATCCTCATCCCAGCCGCTTCACACTCGGTTGCGAACCGATCCAGTGAGTGCTGAAGGTCACAGACCGATGAAGCCATTAGAACCACATCATCTGCAAAAAGCAGTGGTGCAATCCTTAGTCCACCGAACTGCAGACCCCCTCCCCCATGACTACGCCTCGAAATCCGATCCATGTATATTACAAACAGGATTGGTGACAAAGCGCAGCCCTGGCGGAGGCCAACCCTCACCGGAAATGTGTCCGACTTACTGCCGAGGACCCGGACACTGCTCTCGCTTTGGGAGTACAGAGATTGGATGGCCCTGAGTAGAGACCCCCTCACCCCATACTCCCGCAGCACCTCCCACAGTAACTCCCTGGGAACTCGGTCATACGCCTTCTCCAAGTCTACAAAACACATGTAGACCGGATAAGCGTACTCCCAGGCCCCCTCCAGGATCCTTGCGAGAGTAAAAAGCTGATCCGTCGTTCCACGACCAGGACGGAATCCGCATTGTTCCTCCTCAATCTGAGGTTCGACAATCGGCCTGACCCTCCTTTCGAGTACCTTAGAGTAAACTTTCCCGGGGAGGCTGAGTAGTGTGATGCCTCTGTAATTGGCACACACCCTCTGATCCCCCTTTTTAAAAAGGGGAACCACCACCCCGGTCTGCCACTCCTTCGGTACTGTTTCCGACTTCCACGCAACGTTGATGAGACGTGTCAACCATGACAGTCCCTCAACACCCAGAGCCTTCAGCATTTCCGGGCGGATCTCATCCACCCCCGGGGCTTTGCCACTGTGGAGTTGTTTGACGACATCAGTGACCTCCCCCCGGGAGATTGGTGTTGATCCCCCGTCATACTCCAGCTCTGCCTCTAACATAGAGGGCGGAGTTGTCGGGTTCAGGAGTTCCTCAAAGTGTTCCTTCCAACGCCCTAACACTCCATCAGTTGAGGTCAACAACGTCCCATCCTTACTGTACACAGCTTGGATGGTTCCCTGCTTCCCCCTCCTGAGGTGTCGGACAGTTTTCCAGAACAACTTTGGTGCCGCCCGAAAGTCCTTCTCCATGTCTTCTCCGAACTTCTCCCACACCCGCTGCTTTGCCTCGGCCACGGATGAGGCTGCTGCCCTTCGGGCCTGTCGGTACCTTGCAACTGCCTCGGGAGTCCCCCGGGATAACAAATCCCTGAAGGCCTCCTTCTTCAGTCGGACGGCTTCCCTGACCACCGGTGTCCACCAGGAGGTTCGAGGGTTACCGCCCCTTGAAGCACCTAGGACCTTGAGACCACAGCTCCCCGCCGCGGCTTCGGCAATAGAGGCTTTGAACACCGACCACTCTGGTTCAATGTCCCCAACCTCCACAGGAATGCCCGAAAAGCTCCGCCGGAGGTGTGAGTTGAAGGCCTCCTGAACTTGGGCCTCCTCCAGACGTTCCCAGTTCACCCGAACTACACGTTTGGGCTTACCAGGTCTATCCAGAGGCTTCCCCCGCCACTCGACCCAACTCACCACCAGATGGTGATCAGTTGACAACTCCGCCCCTCTCTTTACCTGAGTGTCCAAAACATACGGCCTCAGGTCCGATGATACGATAACGAAATCGATCATGGACCTTCTGCCTAGGGTGCTCTGGTACCACGTACACTTATGAGCATCCTTATGTTCGAACATGGTGTTTGTTATGGCCAATCCATGACTAGCACAGAAGTCCAGTAACAAACCACCACTCCGGTTCAGATCAGGGGGGCCGTTCCTCCCAATCACGCCCCTCCAAGTGTCTCCATCATTGCCCACATGTGCGTTGAAGTCTCCCAGCAAGATTAAAGAGTCCCCTTCAGGAGCCCCATACAGGACTCTTTCCAGGGTCTCCAAGAAGGCCGTATACTCTGAACTGCTGTTGGGTGCATAAGCACACACAACAGTCAGAGTTTTCCCCCCCATAACCCGCAGGCGTAGGGAGGCGACCCTCTCGTCCACTGGGGTAAACTCCAACAACGAAGCACCTAACCGGGGACTTGTGAGTATCCCCACACCCGCCCGGCGCCTCACACCTTGAGCAACTCTGGAGAACGAGCAATACCGAGACACAAAACTGATGATTTTCCGCTCGTTGAATGCAGTTTGTTTGATGTTTATTGCGATAGTTGTACAAACACAAAATATACTGGCATGCCAACACATGGCTCCTACAGGTACTTCTTAAGTTATCAGGTGTTATATCAAGTGTTGAGACATATTCTGACTCGAAGTTAGACAAATATACATGGCAAGAGTTTTACAGTGAGGCCTAAAACCCGGTCTGTCATCATCATTCAGACTAGGAAATGTAAATTGAACTGCTGTCAGCTGTTGTCAGTGACGTGTGCAGATGTTGTTCAGTTTGGGAAAGTCCACACGATCCAGCACAAATATCAGGTTTCAAAAAGCTGACGTACCTTATTCTACGCCTGATTTAGGGCCATATTTAGTGTTCCAACTTCCGATTTTAAGCATTAGATGTATTACTTTGCATAGTGTTGCCAGCTTTATCAACACATACTAGCCAAATAAACAGTTTTTAAGCTTTTGAATCAACTATTTTTAAGGTTAAATCGTTTTTCAGGACAGACACTCACCATTCAGATTCCCAATATGTGATTAGTTTATCGAGGCTGCTGGTTTTGTAAGACAAAAAGCATCTCAACAATGTTTTTATAATTACTCTCAGTGCCAGAGAGATACACACAGGACTGCATTGTAAGTTTAACCATTGTGTAATAAATAATAATAATTGGAAGTATGAGAGCTTCTTATTTGGCAATAGATAGCTGTTAAGTAAATAGGTAAAGTTAATTAGTTAACCTTCCTTACTATCTTGTTAGATAGCTAAGGTTAGCTAGCAAACACGTAAGATAGATGGCTGGCTTTAGCTAGCTTGTTAAGGATATAAATAGCAGTGACTAGCTAGTTAGATGGTTTGCATTTCCTTGCTAACTTGTTAGATGGATAGCTAACGTTAGGTAACTAAGATGTTAGATAGATAGCCTACTCTCGCTAGCTTGTTAGGTAAATAGCTAAAGTGAATTAGTTAACATTCCTTAGCTAACTTGTTAGATAGCTAAAGTAAGCTAGCTAAGATGTTAGCCTACTCTTGCTAGCTTGTTAAGTAAATAGCTAATGTACGCTAGCTAGTTAATTAGTTAACATTCCTTACTTGTTAGATTGATTGTTAACGTTAGCTAGCTAAGATGTACAACTAAAGACACAGCAGAGAACGCAGCATGTGCACGGCTCAGAGAATCTGCCTTGGTACAAAGCAGCAGTGAAAACATGGTACGGAGTTTCATTGATTTGGGCATTCTCTCAATAAGCGAGTGGAATGGATTTGATAGTGAATCACTGACACAGCGCTCTGCAGAAAGCGGCGAGTGGATAGACCATACTTGCCAACCCTCCCGATTTTCGCGGGAGACTCTCGATTTCACTGCCCTCTCCCGGTTTCCTCCCGGGGTCATATTTCTCCCGCATTTCTCCCGATTTCTGACAAAATCAGATTTACTCAGGACTGTTTCCACTCGGACTTTAATACAGCTACACCATTGTTTGGTTTCCATGGTAGCGCATCTCTTTAGTAGCGCGCGCAACTGAAAGTCTGAGAGGGTGAGAAAAATAGTCACAGAAAACAGAACAAGAATTGACAATTCTACCCTCTGCTCACTCCTTTCCTGATGCACAGACTTTCCGCATAGTAAAAGTAGCGGGGGGGGGGGGGGTCTAAACTAATCATTTGAAAAGGTGGGGGGACTTGTCCCACCCTCTTATAATGGCTGCTTAGAACTGTGAGTGGTGAAAAGGCTGGGCTTCAACAACACACCAAGTGCTGCCATGACTGTTTCACCCAGAAGAGCAGCGTTGCTATTGTTTGTTCGTAGCCTTTATTTATCCAGGTGAAATCCCATTGAGATCAACGATCTCTTTTTCAAGGGAGACCTGCCGCACGTTGGTTACACATGTAACAGAAAACAAAAAGGACATCAATACAACATAATTACTGGGGTACAATTTACAAATGTATTCACAATGACAGGAGGGCCGTTTCTAGCCTTTTGGGGGCCCTGTGCAAGATGCTGTTTGGGGGCCCTGTGCAAGATGCTGTTTGGGGGCCCTAGTTTTTTAACTACAAGGGGGGGGTTTCCGAAGCCTTTAAGATGATCTGTGGAGATGCATCAATCTGTTACACTTTAAGAGAAAAACAGGTTAATTTCACAAAAACCCAGCAATTGAAACTGACAAAAAATGATATTAAAAAAGGTAAACAAAAAGGCTCCTCTATTTCTATGCATATAAATGCAAGAGATGCAGCATTTTCTCAACAATGTTACATTTACATTTTTCCTCTTCCTTCCTTGGAATTTATTACCCCAAAAACACAAGCCACAGCTTTGCTATTGCAGGTTAGTTGTGTTTATATCCTATATTTGATTTTTGGCTGTCTACAAATAAAGATGGCTAATTTAAATTCTCCCCAAATATATTGAGGCTGAACCTGAAATTTCAGCTTGGGGGCCCCCTAGTGGCCGCGGGGGCCCTATGCATCTGCATAGTCCGCCTATAGGAAGAAACGGGCCTGATGACAGGTACCAGGAGTATCAAAAATCATTTCATCAAGCCGTGCTTTAAAAGATGCAGGGGAACCAAAATGCTCATTGTTTTGCAGACTGTTCCAAGCTAGAGGCGCACATAAAAGCTTTAGTGCCTAAAACAGTCCTAGCACTTGGTACATGAAATAAAAACACATCCTGGGATCTCAGGCAACAGCTGCTTGCCACTCTGTGAGATCAGAGAGCAAATGTAAGGGGGTAGTTTACCCAGCATGGCTTTATAGATGAACATGTACCAGAGACTGAGCCTCCGTACAGTTAGTGAAGGCAGACCTGCCTGGCATGCAGGGTGCAGTGATGAGTGAGTGCTTTACAGTCAGTGACACATCTCAGAGCACTGTGATGGGTGGCATCTTGATCAGGTGATGGGCAGGTGCATTCATATAGACCAGATCCCCAGAGTCCAGCACAGGTCAAAAGGTCACAGAGCCTCTTCCTGGCCTCGAGGGAGGAACAGGACTTGTTCCTGAAAAAGAAACGTAGCCTAACCCTCAGCTTTCTAAGCAGATTATTGACCTGAGGTTTAAAAGAGACAATCATCAAGATACCAAGGTATTTGTAACAGGCAACCACTTCAAGTACTTTTCCTTGCGTAGTAACAATATCCAAAGTTGTCTCCGGTGTCTTTTTGGCTTTTCATCCTGTGGGGACATTGACGTCACAGCTCCCTGCTGGCAGATATCAGGGGACTTCTTTCAAGTTGCATCATCTGTTTCCTCTCTCTCTGCAGAGTCTCAGAGCAGTGCACCTGACGGGCTGAAAGCTGGACAGGTGAGTCTCTTACAATGAGTATTCTTCAATTATTTGCTTTTTGAGACCTATATGCCTAAAGATAGTATATTAGGAGACCTTTAACTAAAATAGGAACTATTCTAGACTTGCAATGGGCCTGGTCTACAAGATCCACTCCACCTCTATGGTACCCATGTACATGTCAACATTCTTCCCAAAGGTCAAGGAATACCATGATCATAACACCAGAGGGAGCTCCACAAATCATGTGAAACCCAGATTTGGCACAAAAAAGGGGGAATACACGTTTCGCAATGATGCCACATCAAGGTGGAACGCTCTTCCCACAACTGTAAAGGAAAGTAAAACTATACTTACCTTCAAAACCTCTCTTAAAGAGCACCTTCGGGGGAGAGCATTGCAAAACTGGCCCCGGTAATGGTACAAATCTCAACCTGTCGTTCAATGGACAGCTTCCCCCCCCCCCATCTATGTATATACTCGCATTTTAGACTCTGTTACTAACTGTATATCTGTAGACTTGGTATGTCTTAAATGTCCGGTTAGGATGTATTAGAACGAAATCTAAAATGTAAATTGTAAATAAGCCATCTGTATGTCAAATATGTCTTATATGTCTTAAATGACATGATGAATTGGAAATGGGGGACCCTGATGTAAACAAGACGAAAGTCTTTCTCTGGTCTGCATCCCCTTAACAATTGTATGTTTTGAGCTGTACTGTACTGTACCCAATATACAAGCTGTTAATACACTTTTCAATCAATCAATCAATCAATCCCCAGACCTTCATTAATCTAACAGTGATATATTATCTCCTGCAGCTTTTCAGCGTCAGCTCCTCTGATGGTCGCAGTAATGGAGAGCGCCCCCTGCTGGTGAGATCCAGGTCCCGCAGGGAGGAGGAGGAGGAGGAGCGTAGAGTCCTGTGTGAGAGCCTGAGCAGCTCCACCACTAACTCTCAGCTCAGCCTCACTGCTCTCCCTGCTCCCCCCCCCGCTAACCCCCCGCCTCCCAGCAGCCGCCCGGCCCGCAGGAAGTCCAGCATGAGGGTGAGAGCAGCAGCTCCTTTCCTCACCTGATAACTCCTTTACTCACCTGATGACTCCTTTCCTCACCTGATGACTCCTCACCTGATGACTCCTTTCCTCACCTGATGACTCCTTTACTCACCTGATGACTCCTTTCCTCACCTGATGACTCCTTTCCTCACCTGATGACTCCTTTCCTCACCTGATGACTCCTTTCCTCACCTGATGACTCCTTTCCTCACCTGATGACTCCTTTCCTCACCTGATGACTCCTTTCCTCACCTGATAACTCCCTTATGTCCTCCTTTCCTCACCTGATAACTCCTTTCCTCACCTGATGACTCCTTTCCTAACCTGATGACTCCTTTCCTCACCTGATGACTCCTTTCCTCACCTGATGACTCCTTTCCTCACCTGATAACTCCCTTATTGTTATCTCTTCTACCTGCCTGTTCCCTAGCTTCTTCCCTTATCAACCTGACTTCCTACTCATCTGCTAGCTTCCTTATGTCCTCCCTACTCACCTGCTAGCTTCCTTATTCCTCCCTACTCACCTGCTAGCTTCCTTATTCCTCCCTACTCACCTGCTAGCTTCCTTATTCCTCCCTACTCACTTGCTAGCTTCCTTATGACCTCCCTACTCACCTGCTAGCTTCCTTATTTATCCCTACTCATCTGCTAGCTTCCTTATGTCCTCTCTAGCTTCCTTATGTCCTCCCTACTCACCTGCTAGCTTCCTTATGTCCTTCCTACTCACCTGATAACTCCCTTATTGTTATCCCTACTCACCTGTTTACTTCCTTATCTCCTCCTTACTCACCTGCTAGCTTCCTTATGTACTTCCTACTCACCTGCTAGCTTCCTTATGTCCTCCCTCGCTTCCTTTCCAAGGTGAAAAGGACAGCAGTCAAACTCCATGTACTCAAAGTATTGAAATACAGGGAAGACGCTTCCTGTCTCGAGTATAAATAGTTGTTATTACATGGCTTAGTTGAATACTCTATTCTGATTGGCCAATTTGGACATTTCAGAGGTTAATAGAGCGGTGCAGGGATGACGTATTTCTGTAGTCCGACCCTGCAGGAAGCTGCCTGTTCCCTCGTCTCAGAGCCAATGGGATCTCTCCAGAGGATTTAGGAAAATAGCTGGAATTAAGGTCTGTGGAAAACGAACCTGTTTGATAAATGCACGTTTTGTTCAGGATCATCTCCACATGTCTACTTTCATAATGTTGAATCATAAATCTAATGTCCAGAAGCTAAATGCTAACGTGATGCTATAAAGGAGCTACAGCGAGTCCAGCAGCACGACTTCAACGTCACGCCAACTTCAGATCCAGATTCAAACACACAGATTCTAGATGGAACGAGTTGAAGCGTTTGTTTGAACAGTCTGCAGGAGGCAGGGACTTGCTTTCAAGCAGAACAGAAACTAACTTAGAGGAGTGTTCACATGTTCGGCGTAATGACGTACAACGGCCTCCACGACTTCTGTAGTCCTATTCAGCCACTTGGTAACAACCATCGTTTTTCAGACACGTCCACTCTTCAGAAATCACAGTGGGGTCACTGCTGATGATTTAATGTCCTAGAACAAAACGTGATCCGTCTCTTCAATGTGTCTCAACCACAGACCTTAGTTCAGATACTTTCCCAAACCCTATGGAGAGATCCCATTGGCTCTGAGACCAGGGAACAGGAAGTGGTGACCTGCTGACTCACTTCCTGGTTTTAGGACTCGTCACTGCACCGCTCTATAGGCACTAATACAGACCTGTTAAGCACTTTAATGACGTAAGGAGGACAAAGAGAGAGTAATTAGGAGTCGTTAGTGAGTTTATTGTGTGGCTGTATAGTAAGAGGGATAATGTGCAGCGAGGCGTCGTTCTCCTTTACATATTCACTCGCTGCTGGTTGACTGAATTAAGAATTGTGAAATATTCTCAGTGACGCATGCTCCTGCGTCAGTTGTATTAGTGGGTGATGAGTCATGTTGTTATTGTGGCGGTTAAGCATTAACAAAGAGAGATGTTGTCCTGCCTTCGTTTCCATTCAAACCTGAAAAACATGTTTTATCATCTCTCTCTGTCTTTAAGGAAGAAGAGTCCTTTCCCGTGCTGGTTCCTAATCATGGTAAGGTGTTTGTATTCCCTTTGCTAAATCATTACCCTTCTCCTTCTCCTCAGAAACACATGACGAACATCACTGGAATATCGTTATTTTGTTATTTTACACTTTTACAACTCCTTTCCTCACCTGATGACTCCTTTCCTCACCTGATAACTCCTTTCCTCACCTGATAACTCCTTTATTGTTATCTCTTCTACCTGCGTGTTCCCTAGCTTCTTCTCTTATCAGCGTGACTTCTTACTCATCTGCTAGCTTCCTTATGTCCTCCGTAGCTTCCTTATGACCTCCCTACTCACCTGCTAGCTTCCTTATTCCTCCCTACTCACCTGCTAGCTTCCTTATGTCCTCCCTACTCACCTGCTAGCTTCCTTATTCCTCCGTAGCTTCCTTATGACCTCCCTACTCACCTGCTAGCTTCCTTATGTCCTCCGTAGCTTCCTTATGACCTCCCTACTCACCTGCTAGCTTCCTTATTCCTCCCTACTCACCTGCTAGCTTCCTTATGTCCTCCCTAGCTTCCTTATGTCCTCCCTACTCACCTGCTAGCTTCCTTATGTCCTCCGTAGCTTCCTTATGACCTCCCTACTCACCTGCTAGCTTCCTTATTCCTCCCTACTCACCTGCTAGCTTCCTTATGTCCTCCGTAGCTTCCTTGTGACCTCCCTACTCACCTGCTAGCTTCCTTATTCCTCCCTACTCACCTGTTAGCTTCCTTATGTCCTCTCTAGCTTCCTTATGTCCTCCCTACTCACCTGCTAGCTTCCTTATTCCTCCCTAGCTTCATTATGTCCTCCCTACTCACCTGCTAGCTTCCTTATGTCCTCCCTAGCTTCTTTATGTCCTCCCTACTCACCTGCTAGCTTCCTTTTGTCCTCCCTACTCACCTGCTAGCTTCCTTATGTCCTCCCTACTCACCTGCTAGCTTCCTTATGTCCTCCCTAGCTTCCTTATGTCCTCCCTACTCACCTGCTAGCTTCCTTATGTCCTCCCTAGCTTCCTTATGTCCTCCCTACTCACTTGCTAGCTTCCTTATGTCCTCCCTACTCACCTGCTAGCTTCCTTATTCCTCCCTAGCTTCCTTATGTCCTCCCTACTCACCTGCTAGCTTCCTTATGTCCTCCCTAGCTTCTTTATGTCCTCCCTACTCATCTGCTAGCTTCCTTATGTCCTCCCTACTCACCTGCTAGCTTCCTTATGTCCTCCCTAGCTTCCTTATGTCCTCCCTACTCACCTGCTAGCTTCCTTATCACCTCCCTAGCTTCCTTATCATATTTTTTTCTTTATTAATATTTTCCAACGTAACTTTTGTGCAAAATAAAACTCTTATAGGCGGTTTATCGTAACCAGCGACCTACACACATTGGACAAGTACATTTTAAAGTACATTTTACATGCACAAAAGGTCTCAATATCCTTTCTCTTTGTTTGCAGGTGACGTCTCTCTGAGGAAATGCTTCCAGTTTTTCGATGAGCTCGACCTCGCCTTCCACAGCAGATTCTTCCGTCACTTAGACGTTTCCGACAACGAGATAAAAAGCAAAGAGCACCTTCTGTACGAGGATAAGATCTACGCGCTGCTGAACATCTGGTTGGAGATGAAGGGCCGAGACGCCTCGTTGAACGACCTTCTGCGAGCCTTACTGGATCTAAACCAGAGGAGAACGGCGGAGAATATCAAGGACAAAGCTCTTCAATGCGGTCATTACACCTGTCAGAGTTTAGAGGGAAATAACTGAGAACTGTGAGGGGGAAAGTTGGAAATTTGATGAAAAACAAGTCAGAATTTTGAAGAAAAAACAAGTCAGAATTTCTATGAAAAAACAAGTCAGAATTTTGATGAAAAAACAAGTCAGAATTTTGATGGAAAAACAAGTCAGAATTTTGATGAAAAAATAAGTCAGAATTTTGAAGAAACAACAAGTCAGAATTTTGAAGAAAAAACAAGTCAGAATTTTGATGGAAAAAGTCAGAATTTTGAAGAAAAAACTAGTCAGAATTTTGATGGAAAAAGTCAGAATTTTGAAGAAAAAAGTCAGAATTTTGAAGAAAAAACTAGTCAGAATTTTGATGGAAAAACAAGTCAGAATTTTGATGGAAAAAGTCAGAATTTTGAAGAAAAAAGTCAGAATTTTGAAGAAAAAACAAGTCAGAATTTTGATGGAAAAACAAGTCAGAATTTTGAAGAAAAAAGTCAGAATTTTGAAGAAACAACAAGTCAGAATTTTGATGGAAAAATAAGTCAAATTTCGATGAAAAAACAAGTAAGAATTTTGAAGAAAAAACAAGTCAGAATTTTGAAGAAACAACAAGTCAGAATTTTGATGGAAAAAGTCAGAATTTTGAAGAAAAAACTAGTCAGAATTTTGATGGAAAAACAAGTCAGAATTTTGATGGAAAAAGTCAGAATTTTGAAGAAAAAACAAGTCAGAATTTTGATGGAAAAAGTCAGAATTTTGATGGAAAAAACAAGTCAGAATTTTGATGGAAAAACAAGTCAGAATTTTGAAGAAAAAAGTCAGAATTTTTAAGAAACAACAAGTCAGAATTTTTGAAGAAAAAACAAGTCAGAATTTTGATGGAAAAAGTCAGAATTTTGAAGAAAAACTAGTCAGAATTTTGATGGAAAAACAAGTCAGAATTTTGATGGAAAAATAAGTCAGAATTTTGAAGAAACAACAAGTCAGAATTTTGATGGAAAAACAAGTCAGAATTTTGATGGAAAAATAAGTCAGAATTTTGAAGAAAAAACTAGTCAGAATTTTGATGGAAAAACAAGTCAGAATTTTGATGGAAAAAGTCAGAATTTTGAAGAAAAAAGTCAGAATTTTGAAGAAAAAACAAGTCAGAATTTTGATGGAAAAACAAGTCAGAATTTTGTGGAAAGTCAGAATTTTGAAGAAAAAAGTCAGAATTTTGATGAAGAAACAAGTCAGAATTTTGATGGAAAAATAAGTCACAATTTTGTGGAAAGTCAGAATTTCGATGAAAAAACAAGTCAGAATTTTTAGGGAAAAATAAGTCAAATTTCGATGAAAAAACAAGTAAGAATTTTGAAGAAAAAACAAGTCAGAATTTTGAAGAAACAACAAGTCAGAATTTTGATGGAAAAATAAGTCAGAATTTTGAAGAAAAAACTAGTCAGAATTTTGATGGAAAAACAAGTCAGAATTTTGATGGAAAAAGTCAGAATTTTGAAGAAAAAACTAGTCAGAATTTTGATGGAAAAACAAGTCAGAATTTTGATGGAAAAAGTCAGAATTTTGAAGAAAAAACAAGTCAGAATTTTGATGGAAAAAGTCAGAATTTTGATGGAAAAACAAGTCAGAATTTTGATGGAAAAACAAGTCAGAATTTTGAAGAAAAAAGTCAGAATTTTGAAGAAACAACAAGTCAGAATTTTTGAAGAAAAAACAAGTCAGAATTTTGATGGAAAAAGTCAGAATTTTGAAGAAAAACTAGTCAGAATTTTGATGGAAAAACAAGTCAGAATTTTGATGGAAAAATAAGTCAGAATTTTGAAGAAACAACAAGTCAGAATTTTGATGGAAAAACAAGTCAGAATTTTGATGGAAAAATAAGTCAGAATTTTGAAGAAAAAACTAGTCAGAATTTTGATGGAAAAACAAGTCAGAATTTTGATGGAAAAAGTCAGAATTTTGAAGAAAAAAGTCAGAATTTTGAAGAAAAAACAAGTCAGAATTTTGATGGAAAAACAAGTCAGAATTTTGTGGAAAGTCAGAATTTTGAAGAAAAAAGTCAGAATTTTGATGAAGAAACAAGTCAGAATTTTGATGGAAAAATAAGTCACAATTTTGTGGAAAGTCAGAATTTCGATGAAAAAACAAGTCAGAATTTTTAGGGAAAAAATTAAGTATTATGAGAAAAAATTAAGAACTTTTGAGAATTTTTAATTTTTTGTTTTGAGGGAAAGAAAAGTAAGAATTTTGAGGGAAAATATGGCGGTGGTTTGAGATCCTTTTGCATCTCAAAGAACGCTCATATAACGTTTGGAGGAATAATCCAGAAAAAGAAGAAAGAAACCCTCAGTGTGTGAAATCAGCCTTATTTACACGCCTGTTTCACCGCACACACACACACACACACACACTGCTAAATCACAGCTTTTACTCTGTGGTTTTTCGTGTCACTGAAAGTAATTTATTTTCTCTCCACTCCTCAACAAGTGTGGGATATTTATTATAAAAAGTATTGGCTGTTTGAGTATTGCAAATAAGCCCTGAATCAAAAGTGTTTTTTGATCCTGAACATGTTTATTTATTTGTAATTTAAATGTGCTCGGGAATGAATGTGTGCACTGTGAGAGCAAAGGAACACACGTTGAACAAAATGCCATGAAAAGTAGATTACTACATGAGCAAGCGAATGTAATGTTTGAGTTTATTTGTATTTATCTGCATCTATTTCGGGTCCATTATCAGACATGTTGGAAGTTTACAAAAAAAGTGCCTTTTCTACGTGTTACATAATTTATATTTATACTTTTCTACATGTCTGTTGCTTATCTTCATTTTCATGTTTTATTTTTTAACTGCAGATAAGTTAACAAGATACATTCAGCTTTAAAGGCCTTTTCAATTCAGTAATTGTCCTTAAAAGTATTTATATTTGTACTGAATTGTGCACTGGATTGTACGTGCTTTTGTCTACTTGACACTACATGTGCGTGTGTTTGAATATTTATAATGTGCCTTTTTCAAATAAAGAGAATAAGATGAAGAACTGGAGGATCTTTATTTTTGTATTACATCATAAAGGTTTAATACTACGTTTCTTTTTCAGAAACAAGTCCTGAATATATTCATTAACTCTCATATACTCTTTGACTCTATGTTGGCCTAGTAGAACAATAAGCAGCAGACTTTTACTTGTTATCATTTCTACTGGATCTTAGATCTGCGCGATACGGGTCGGCGATTGACCAACCGGCTCCCACTGCTCTGCTGTCTGTTAACGTTGTTAAGAGTGGTGGGGGCGGATCGACAGCTTGAGCAGCTGTCAACTCAACATTGTAAATAACCAACCAAAAACGATCGCCGGTTCGTCTTGTTTTTGGTGTGAGAATAGTTTGGGCAGCGTGAGATTAAGAGTGAAAGGGTGTGACACACGCCAGATGCGTGAGAGTCGGCAACCCTGTGTTAGCTTAGCGGTGGTGACCTGAAGTCATGTGACCGTGCTGTAGTTCCTTTATAGCCCAACATTAGCCTCCTTTAGCTTAGCGGTGGTGACGTGAAGTCATGTGACCGTGCTGTAGTTCCTTTATAGCCCAACATTAGCCTCCTTTAGCTTAGCGGTGGTGACGTGAAGTCATGTGACCGTGCTGTAGATCCTTTATAGCCCAACATTAGCTGCCTTTAGCTTAGCGGTGGTGACGTGAAGTCATGTGACCATGCTGTAGTTCCTTTATAGCCCAACATTAGCCTCCTTTAGCTTAGCGGTGGTGACGTGAAGTCATGTGACCGTGCTGTAGTTCCTTTATAGCCCAACATTAGCCGCCTTTAGCTTAGCGGTGGTGACGTGAAGTCATTTGACCGTGCTGTAGTTCCTTTATAGCCCAACATTAGCCACCTTTAGCTTAGCGGTGGTGACGTGAAGTCATGTGACCGTGATGTAGTTCCTTTATAGCCCAACATTAGCCTCCTTTAGCTTAGCGGTGGTGCCGTGAAGTCATGTGACCGTGATGTAGCAGCATACCACTGCTACGCTGACGACACCCAATTAATTCTGTCCTTTCCCCGCTCAGAGACCCAGGTCGTCGCACGCATCTCTGCTTGTCTAGCTGACATCTCTCAGTGGATGTCTGCTCACCACCTCAAGCTCAACTTTGACAAGACTGAGCTGCTCTTCCTTCCGGGAAAAGATTGTCCCACTCTTGACCTGACTATCAACATCGGCACCTCAGTTGTTTCCCCGACTCAGACTGCAAGGAATCTGGGTGTGACCCTAGATAACAACCTGTCCTTCACTGCAAACATCGCTGCTACAACCCGTTGCTGCAGATACACACTTTACAACATCAGGAAGATGCGTCCCCAGCTGACTCAGAAAGCGACTCAGGTTCTGGTCCAGGCTCTCGTCATCTCACGCCTAGACTACTTCAACTCCCTCCTGGCTGGTCGACCTGCATGTGCCATCCGACCTCTGCAGCTCATCCAGAATGCAGCGGCTCGTCTGGTCTTCAACCTTCCTAAATTCTCCCAAACCACTCCGCTCCTCCGCTCCCTTCACTGGCTTCCGGTAACTGCTAGAATCCACTTCAAGACACTGGTACTTGCTTACCATGCTGCGAATGGATCTGGCCCTTCCTACATCCAGGACATGGTTAAACCGTACACCCCAGCGCGTGCACTACGCTCTGCATCAGCCAAACGACTCGCTGCACCCTCACTGCGAAGGGGACTGTTAGAAATTAAAATCAATGTTGGTATGGCGTAATTTGAATTAAATACACTATTTAATTTAAATCAGTTTTATTCTGAAAAACCGGAAGTTCACTAACTATTAACTTAATACTTTTATTCTGACAATTATTCATTTCCGGTTAGCATTAGCATGTGGCGAAATGCTGCATTTTCAAACCGTGAATCAAAGGTGAAATGACATGTGATGTTGTACACTGAGCACACTGGGTTTAGCAATCATTTATTACCGCTGAATAATGTTTATTAGGGAATGTTTAAATAACCACAGACACCAGAATGATATAATGTAACAACAGAAAAAGGCAGAAATTGCATTGGACCCGCCCCCCGACGACGCCGGCCAATAGGAGAAGACCTCCGATGACAACAGGAAGAGCAAGCCAAGGATTGACCTCTTGCTACCGGGTGACCTGGACTGACCGGGCGGATGAGGAGAGCGCCTCCACTCGCACATTTCATTTTGTACTGTACAGTGTACACCACCGCATCTTTTGTGTAATTAAATGCTGTTAACTTTTATAAGCTTCCCTTGACTCTTTTCAGTCTCTCCTGCCTTCGGGGTTATAGAATACACTAACAGGACCCAAGTTCCCATCAGCGAAAACACGTGGGTTTGCTATCCTGGCTCCTAAATGGTGGAATGAGCTCCCCATTGACATCAGGACTGCAGAAAGCCTGCACATCTTCCGGCGCAGACTGAAAACTCATCTCTTTCGACTCCACTTCGAGCGATAGAATTACTAACAAAGAACTGCTAACAGAGCTCCTTTATACTAATAAAGGACTAGCTTATCTAAAGCCAGTTGAGTAGCACTTGAAATGTTTGGCTCTCTGAAACCTGATGTACTTATGATTCTGTTTTCTTCAAGGTTGTGTCTTCCTGGTCGAATGTACTTATTGTAAGTCGCTTTGGATAAAAGCGTCAGCTAAATGCAATGTAATGTAATGTAGTTCCTTTATAGCCCAACATTAGCCTCCTTTAGCTTAGCGGTGGTGACGTGAAGTCATGTGACCGTGATGTAGTTCCTTTATAGCCCAACATTAGCCTCTTTTAGCTTAGCGGTGGAGACGTGAAGTCATGTGACCGTGCTGTAGTTCCTTTATAGCCCAACATTAGCCGCCTTTAGCTTAGCGGTGGTGACGTGAAGTCATGTGACCGTGCTGTAGTTCCTTTATAGCCCAACATTAGCCTCCTTTAGCTTAGCGGTGGTGACGTGAAGTCATGTGACCGTGCTGTAGTTCCTTTATAGCCCAACATTAGCCTCCTTTAGCTTAGAGGTGGTGACGTGAAGTCATGTGACCGTGCTGTAGTTCCTTTATAGCCCAACATTAGCCTCCTTTAGCTTAGAGGTGGTGACGTGAAGTCATGTGACCGTGCTGTAGTTCCTTTATAGC
The DNA here is from genome assembly GCF_902827175.1 of Gymnodraco acuticeps. Lineage (NCBI taxonomy): Eukaryota > Metazoa > Chordata > Actinopteri > Perciformes > Bathydraconidae > Gymnodraco > Gymnodraco acuticeps. The sequence goes on along the minus strand of NW_022992132.1, from coordinate 16,643 downwards.
CTAACGTTAGCTTTTTACTTCAGAAATCATGAAGTGGTGTTAATATGTGGAGATTATCCTGCTGAACTAAACGTGTAAGTATCATAAACGTTTAAATAATTGTCTGCAATAATCTGAAACCGATCAATCAATAGGAGGCGTGTGGTGCAGTGGGTTGAGCATTGGTCTTGAAAAGGTTATTAGATATACGAGGGAAGATGTGGAGGACGGAACATGACAATAGCTTTTTATGGAGTTATGCTGGTGCGACGTGCTGTGGTTTTTTTTTTTTGTGGGTTCTGGTCTTTTTTTTCAAGTGGAGCCCCATGAGGAGGGCTTAAAGACTCAAATGTGGAAATGTATGATGTGTTTATAATGACGGGAATGATATACAAATGCTTGCTATACCTGTGTGCGTTATAATTAGGTGTTGGTGGGAGTGGTGGGCTGAAGAGGGATGATATGTTAATGAATGTAAACTGGGTTCTTCTTTGCTGAGTGATAATGTGAAATTAGGAAATATTTTCTGGCATGTAGATTTGGATTAAGCACTGGGGTCCTTCTTTTTTTGGGAGTGGTAGTGCAATGTGTGTGAATTATAAAATGTGTTGTGATTTGTGAAATGTCGAAACTTTTATAATAAAAGATTTTAAAAAAAGCATTGTTGGGGTCAGGGGAGCACAGGTTCAAACCCCACTGCAGTCGGCATGTCGTTGTGTCCCCGAGACACTTCACCCCAAAGCGCTCCTGTGGGGATTGCCCACAGTATTGAGTATGTAAATCGCTTTGGATAAAAGTGTTTAACAAGTGACATGTAAAAATCACATGGAGACATCCCATTGGTCCAGGGAGATGCTGCCTTCAGGGACCAACACAGAAATGTACCACATCCCTGCACCACTCTTTACAGCTAAGGCTATTAATAATGGCATTATTTTTGCAGTAATTCAATTTCAAAACAAAGTATTGTGGAATAATACAGAACTGTTTATCAGTCCAGGCTGCTCTCACCATGCCTTTTTAATATCTATATGAATGATCTATCAGATGATGTAGGTGTATGTAAAACAGGGTGTGTGATTGGTAATGTGATTGTAAACCATTTTATGTATGCTGATGATTTGGCTATTGTTTCTCCTAGCAGTGCTGGATTTCAACAGTTGCCAAATGTGTGTTCTGATTATGGTTTCAAATGTGATGTTAAATACAATGCTAAGAAGAGCGCTGTAATGATCTGCAGAGCAAAAGGGGATAAGAACCTTTGTTTTCCAACATTCTGTCTGTCAGGACAGGTGCTGTCTGTTAGCTGTTACATTAAAGAGCCTGTGACACGAGTTTCCCCCATCATCCAAACCCATCAATTTGAGTAAATATTGTCCCCTTGAAAACCGTTACTGAACTGATTTTGGATATTTGTACTTTGATAACCATTAATCTGCCCTTCAATGTTGACCATTTTCTGGATCTTCTCGGGGATTCTTCAAGTCCCGCCAAATGATGTGTGACGTCATTGCGGGCACAGCGCTCCAGCTGCACCGTTCAGGATCCCAGCATCTGCATGTAAACGCACGATGGCGCACACAGCAGCAAGCTCAGACAGCGATGACAGTTTAATGTTGAACGTGTCTGAGAGCTCATATGAGGCTGAAAGATCGGTTTATGTTGTATCTGTTAGAAATTTAGGAATTAGGTGCGTCAATATGGGCGATCATACGGTCATGTAGCCAGTGGTGGAATGGGACTAAAAATCATCCCGGGACTCTCGACCGGCCCACTTCGGTACCGCTAGTAAATTGTCAACGGGGGGAGTGGGGGATGTCAGGGGCGGCGAGTGCTGTAGATAGTAAATGTAAATATGTAAATATTTGTGTCACTGCATCCTGGTAAAATCCAAATATAATGCAATGTCTGTGTCTTTGACATTAGCGCTGCCAGCCACCTGTGCCCTGTACTACGAAGCCAGTTCAACATACCCTGGATATGTTTGAGTAACAAACTAACTAACAACAACAAACTAACAAACGAGATCTCGCTAAGCGGTCCTACGACGCTGGTTATCAACTCGGTAAATCAAGCCAGGGTTTCTCTCTCCAGCTGAGAGCGCGTTCACGTCTAAGACACGAGTGGATCTGACTTTAATTACATTTGACTCGAGTGTTTCGTCAACATAATGTGTTGCTAAAAATAATACTTCTGCATACAGTATGTGACACTGTGAGTGTTGCACGGCCAGATACGGCTGGAGAAGCTGACTCAGATAAGGAAATATATGATATATTATGATATTATATGATCGATGATCTGATTGATGATGTAATATGAATGATAAGTGCGACACGTCGGCGTCTTCTCTGCATACGGCAGTTTAAACTGTATTTCCTTTATCCTGTAATATGACTTGAGAGATTTAAACTCCGCACACTGAGTTGATCTCTTTTCTATAGATGCCGGAGGCGGGCAGCGTCAGGTAAAAAAAGTTATTTAGCCTTCCCAAACCTGAGCCTCACGCGCCGCCTATGGGGGATGTGCTAGTGACTTATCCGACCGGCCCACTTCGGTACCGGCCCATCGGGATTCGTCCCGATGGCCAGTCCGCCACTGCACCACTGCACCCAGCCCACGTAAACTGTCAACGGGGGAGCCTCGCTGCGGGGAAACGGTGGACCCAGTGTCCCGATCGGAGTGGGAATAATAATAATAATAATCCGTGCATTTTATCCATTAATTTCCCCAACATTGTGGTGAAAAAAACACACGTTTAATCCATGTTGGTGTACTACTACAAAAAGCATCGGGTGGTTTTCTCATCAGGAAATGCAGACCGGCTCAAACAAACGATTTTTAATCATCATTCTCACGATCATTTAATGTATCATATGTTCGCCGAATTGACATGAAAGCACTAATACATGTAGTTTCATCCACTTGAGTTTACAACTACAAAAATAATCGATTTGTTTTTATATCACATCCGACGGGAGGAAATTCAGCAGCTCTCACTACCGATTTTTAATCCGAATGTAATCATCATCTTCACCACGATCATTTATGTTTATGTTCGCCGAATTGACATGAAAGCACTGACACATATGAATATACTGTAGTCAACTTCATTACAACGTTATTAACGTGCCTAAACTCAGTAATTCACCATTTCTACGCATGACAACACACTTTGTCCGTGTTTGGCTCTCTCGCGGCACAGTGAAGCGTTCCCGCATTGACGTCACTTCCGGCTTCTCCCAAAACTTCAAAATGAGTCGAAGGAATTTCCCCGCGATGTTCGAAATTATTGATATTTAACGGAACGGTATCGCTTTTTCTTTTTTAAACTGATGGTTCGAGATTACTAGTAGGCCAATATTTCATTGCACAACAGTTGTTGGGATGCTGTCACAGGCTCTTTAAGTACCTGCTGTCTGTTAGCTGTTACAGTACATTAATGCCCCGGCCACACGAGGACGAAAACGGTCGTTTGCGTTACTGTTTAGTGTCATATAGACCGTTCGGCCACACGAGGACGACAGAATACGGCACTAAACGACTGCGTAAACGATAACGGGTCCCAAGGTGGATAGAACGGCATACGCAACGCTCTGGGGGGTCCAACGGCTCCGGGTGTACGCCCTATACGATCATGTTCTGATAATGATGAGGCAATAGCCCCGCCTCTCCCCACCTCTGCTGCTCACCCCCGCGTCAAAGTAAACTGCACACTGAATTCAGATTATTTATCTTTCTCTCGATATGGACATAAACGCGAGTGAAGTCTAATCTGACAGGACGGACACACGCAGCTCTGCTCACCTGCAGCTCCTCCCGCTGTGATGCGGCGGTGAACGGAGTAAAACACACATTTCAAGTCAGATCATCACCCTTAGCTATTTTAATTACCTCTCAAACTACCTAAACTAGATATAAATATATTTATTTTGACTGTCGGCCGGGTCACTCGTTACTGGATCAGCTGCTGCATGAGACAGACACTGGCGCTGTCAGAAGAGAGGGTGGAAAAAGAGAGGCTCCGTGTATTTTTATTATTATATTATATATAGTCGTTATTCATTTGTTTTAAAGCTCAATAAATAACAAAGAAGACCTTTGACCGGCACTTTTATAATTTTGTCGGAAGATTTAAACTTTAATACACGTTGACTGGCGAAAAACTCTGCCCGGTTCCCTCGGCCCCCGCTTCTTCGCTGCTTTTGTGGAGGAAGTTACAGCGCCACGTACAGGCTCCTGCATATGTACTGCAGCTTCTCCAGCGGTTGGAGCTAAACGGAGCTGTCTCGTGTGGACAGACACTATCCGGATAACTATTGCGTGTGGACGGAAGCTTTTTTGCGATTGCGTTTGCGTTAATCCTATGCGTTTAGCCGTTTTCGTCCTCGTGTGGCAGGGGCATAAGTATCTACTGCAGGCGCGCCGGATTCATTTTAGAAGTGCGGGGGCCAAAAAAGTGCGTGTGTATGGCCCAATCCCAAACCACGCCCTACACCCTACCCCTACACACTCCCCCTCCGTGACTAGTGAACTCCGTGGAGTGACACATGAGGTTCCTCCTGTCAGATGGAGTAAACACAGCGGCGAGCTTTGGGACGGCCTCTCCTCTCTCTGGCAGAAACAGGAAATGCCGTAACTGTATGTAGTCCTAACAACGGTTTCAAATCAGCATCTCTTTGACAAAAAATGTAAATGAATAACTCAAATACAACTCCAAACATCTTTAAGTGTGCAACTCGATTTTGACAGGAAAGCTACTGGAGACTTCTAGAATTGTGTGAGTAACATTGTGTTTTTAGACTTCTCTGATTCAGTGTGTGTACTCTGTATCAATGCTCTGTAGTTGATCTGACTGGAATTGTGATTTTAAAACTCAAAACCGCTACAGCATCTGTCAGACAGAAACTTGGGACAAGTCATTTGACTGAAACCTTAAAAGTGAACTAACTGACTGCTAGGGTTAACTTTGATTTAAACATTTGTAGAATACTAAGAGCTTTATTGAGTAGGTGTAACTGTATTAAGGGTTAAACTCATAACTTTATAACTTAGGGTTTAATGTAATTGACTTAAAAGACAATAAGAAATCAGGAGGAAGCCAGTCTAGATTTCCTTTTGAGGGCCACCAGCTGCAGAGTTAACTAATTAAAGGGACGTTGCCCCACAGCTGTGAGAACTCAGCAATCAGGTGTCCATTTTAGGTAGCACTTTCCTGGAGCGTTAGCTCCAGCGTCAGACTGGCAAAGACATTAGAGTCCTGCGGGAGTCACGAGGGAGGCAAAGAGGAGGCAAATCCTACTTTGATTGAGCTAAGTATCGCTGGTGTTTTATTTTATTTGGTTGTTTAGCCCCTCAGGCTATAATCATGTGTATTTTCTCCATTCCTGTTCATGTGTCTTCTCGCAATTATCACTGGCCCCGTGTATCTCGTAATCGATATAACCGGCCTGCTCTCATCTATCCCACATGCTCCACTGAGATCCAACATCTAGTTTCTGGTGACCTGTGGAACTGCCAGTCAGCTGTTCCTAAGGCTGACTTCATCTCTGGCTACGCCTCCCTGCAGTCTCTGGATTTCCTTGCTCTCACTGAGACCTGTAGCTCTCTCCACAGCATATTCCTTCTCCCATACACCCAGACCCACTGGCAGAGGAGGTGGCACTGGTCTCCTGCTCTCTCCCAAATGGAGCTTTTCCCACTTCAAGCTACCTAACTTCACTCCTTCCACCTTTGAATTCCATGCCGTCACAGTAACCCATCCTATACAACTAACCATTGTTGTTCTCTACCGTCCACCAGGCGCCTTGGGGGAATTCTTGGAGGAATTAGATCATCTCCTCTCACACATCCCTGAAACTGGCCCTCCCGCTGTACTTCTCGGAGACTTCAACCTCCAGACAGGGAAGATAGACGAAGTAACATCTCTGTTAACCGCCTTTGCTTTCTCACTGTCTCCGTGCCCACCGACTCATAAAGCTGGCAATGTCCTTGACCTCATATTCTCAAGGAACTGCACTACTTCTAACCTCTCTGTAAACCCGCTCCACACATCCGATCACTTCTTCATTTCATTCTCTCTACCCCTTTCCAAACATAACAAACTAATCTCTTCTCATCCTGCACTTGTCCGCCGTAACCTTCGTTCCCTCTCCCCCTCTACCTTTGCCTCGTCTGTGCTCTCAGCCCTCCCTTCCTCTGACTCGTTCCAACTACTACCTCCAAACTCTGCTGCAGAAACTCTCCTCTCTACTCTCTCATCCTCTCTGGACTCTCTCTGTCCTCTCACATCTCGGCAGGCTCGTCAGTCCCCTCCTGCTCCCTGGCTAAATGATGCACTGCGTGCTAATAGAACCGTCCTTCGGGCAGCAGAGCGGAAACGGTGGAAATCCAAACACCGTGACGACCTCCTAACCTATCAAGCTCTCCTCTCCTCTTTCTCTGCTTCGATCTCTCAGGCAAAAAGCACTTTCTTTCAAGATAAGATCCAATCTTCCTATTCCAATCCTAAAAAACTATTTTCCATCTTCTCCACCCTCTTGGACCCTCCAAAAGCTCCTCCCCCCTCCTCACTTCTGTCAAGCGACTTTGTTACCCACTTTGAAAAAAAGGTTGATGATATTTGCTCTTCTTTTTCTGACTCACCTTTACTCACCGCTGGGTCACCAGACCCTCCTTCCACCAACACACTTACCTCCTTTTCCCCTCTCTCTCCAAGTGAGGTTCTTACCCTCATTACCTCTGCCCGCCCTACCACCTGTCCTCTGGACCCTATCCCTTCAAACCTCCTTCAGACTATCGCTCCTGATATTCTACCGTTTCTCACCCATTTCATCAACACTTCTCTAACTTCTGGTCACTTTCCAAACAGTCTCAAGGAGGCAAGAGTAACCCTCTCCTAAAGAAACCCACTCTCAACCCGTCTGATGTTATAAACTACAGGCCTGTCTCTCTCCTCCCGTTCCTGTCTAAATCACTTGAACGCGCTGTCTTTAAACAACTCTCCTGTTATCTCAATCAGAACAACCTTCTGGATCCGCACCAGTCTGGTTTCAAGGCAGGTCACTCCACAGAAACTGCTCTCATTGCTGTCACTGAGGAACTGCACACTGCCAAAGCAGCATCCCTCTCCTCTGTCATCATCTTGTTGGACCTGTCTGCTGCATTCGACACGGTGAATCATCAGATCCTCCTTCGCACTCTCCAAAAACTTGGAGTTTCAGGCTCTGCACTTTCCCTCCTCACCTCATACCTGAAAGACCGTACCTACAGGGTGACTTGGAGAGGGTCTGAGTCCGACCCTTGTCAATTAACTACAGGGGTCCCTCAGGGCTCTGTTCTTGGTCCCCTCCTCTTCTCCCTGTACACAAACTCGCTCGGATCAGTCATTAGCCCGCATGGTTTTTCTTACCACTGCTACGCTGACGACACCCAATTGATTCTGTCCTTTCCCCGCTCAGAGACCCAGATTGTTGCACGCATCTCTGCTTGTCTAGCTGACATCTCTCAGTGGATGTCTGCTCATCACCTCAAGCTCAACCTTGACAAGACTGAGCTGCTCTTCCTTCCGGGAAAAGATTGTCCCACTCTTGACCTAACAATCAACATCGGCACCTCAGTTGTTTCCCCGACTCAGACTGCAAGGAATCTGGGTGTGACCCTAGATAACAACCTGTCCTTCACTGCAAACATCGCTGCTACAACCCGCTGCTGCAGATACACGCTTTACAACATCAGGAAGATACGTCCCCAGCTGACCCAGAAAGCGACTCAGGTTCTGGTCCAGGCTCTCGTCATCTCACGACTAGACTACTGCAACTCCCTCCTGGCTGGTCTACCTGCATGTGCCATCGACCTCTGCAGCTCATCCAGAATGCAGCGGCTCGTCTGGTCTTCAACCTTCCTAAATTCTCCCACACCACTCCGCTCCTCCGCTCCCTTCACTGGCTTCCGGTAACTGCTAGAATCCACTTCAAGACACTGGTACTTGCTTACCATTCTGCGAATGGATCTGGCCCTTCTTACATCCAGGACATGGTTAAACCGTACACCCCAGCGCGTGCACTACGCTCTGCATCAGCCAAACGACTCGCTGCACCCTCGCTGCGAGGGGGACCCAAGTTCCCATCAGCAAAAACACGTGGGTTTGCTCTCCTGGCTCCAAAATGGTGGAATGAGCTCCCCATTGACATCAGGACTGCAGAAAGCCTGCACATCTTCCGGCGCAGACTGAAAACTCATCTCTTTCGACTCCACTTCCAGCGATAGAACGATTAACGAAGCACTTATATACTAATAAAGGACTGGCTTATCTAAAGCCAGTTGAGTAGCACTTGAAATGTTTGGCTCTATGAAACCTGATGTACTTTATGATTCTGTTTTCTTCAAGGTTGTGTCTTCCTGGTTGAATGTGTGTAAGTCGCTTTGGATAAAAGCGTCAGCTAAATGCAATGTAATGTAATGTAATAATGTTACTTTTTTGTAAAGCTCTTTTAGTTTTAAACCTGATGTTTATAAGCTTCTTAGTTTTGGCAACAGTCTGTAAATATACACAACTTTATAATAAAATGCACACATTTACCTTTTTCTAGACTAAACACAGGTTTGATCCTAAGTTAAAACATATGAGGTTATCATGAGGTTGTTAACATTGCAGTTTATCAGTGGATGTTTGCTGGAATCCTGGAACTACTTGTAAACAGCGTGTTTCCTGACGGACACACGCAGCGTTGAGACCGGTCAGGTACCTCTGGCTACAGGTGATGCAATTCATGAAACTTATTTCAAGAAATGGACATAAATTATTTATTTAACCGAACCAAACAACAATTCTTGTGAAGGAACGTATATACCAAGCTTGTTAACAGTAACACAAGCTGTGATGGAGTGTAATTAAAATCACATGACTAAAATGTCTAATAACAGATGAGGGTGGAGCAACCTTCCAACAAATGTCCCACAATACATAGGGTAAAGCAAAACAAAAATCCCCACGTGGCTTAATCGACTTCATCTTCCTAGATTTTGCCAAAGTAAACCTCCCTTCGCTCACTGGCAAAGCAGAAACTCCGGAGCACTTTTTTGAGGTCGAGGCCGTCGGTCAAATCTTTGTGGAGGAAGAGAAGGTGATTTAAGCGGCGCTCGGACATAGTTGAACGAAGAGGAACGTCTTCAACCGACGGAGGCTGGAGAATCTCCGCTCAGCTGTTGCATTGGACATCGGCACAGTGAAATACAGCCGTAGAAGCTTGTCCACTTCACTGAAGAGGGATTGCGTGCCTCGTCCCTGTGCCGCCAGCATGTCCGCGATTGTGGCCACCTTTGTCACCTGAGTGATGGGTCTTTCAGCGGCGGAACTGTTGTGTGCCTGCAAAACTGCTGGAAACAGTGACAACTGGGTGGACAGCCGTTCCATGTCAACATCACCTGTGTACATGTCGACCAGATTTTGGGGGATGTTGATTCTGCCGAATCCCGGGGGGGTGTTTACTGTTGTGAGGAGTACCTGTTCCTTGCTCATCAGCAGAAGCAGAGTGGGTTGGTTAAACCTGCGAGTCAGCTCAGAAGTGAGCAGGTCAACTACCTCAAAGAACTGGCTCCTGAAGTAGTCCTCTGGATTTTCCCACTGATGAGGCGCATCCCCATCATCATAACGGCGTGGAGTGCGCCGCCTTGGAGGAAGAGCCGGTGCCTGGACCAGGTCGTTCATGGTCATTCTTTGGGCATCTTCAAAGATGCTGTGGAATGCCTCTGTGGACCTCAGGGTTGTGTAGTGTGTCCGGAGCATCTGCACTGCTGACTTAACTGTCTCTGCTGAGAGGACTTTGGACTGGAGCACCCGAGCCACCTCTTCCGCAGAAGAAAACAGTTTAAGACACACTTTCAGTCCAAAGAAAACACTGAATTGAGTCATCAATGCCTGCAGCCCTGGTGCCTTTTTGCTTGCTTCTGTGTTCCCCCCAATTCGGATTATTTCATCCAAAGTGTCGTAGACAGCTTCATAATTGGCAAGCAAGGATTTGATTGCACTGCCTCTGGCTGTCCAGCGAGTGGGGCAGAGCGGTGTTAGGCCAGCACTGGCACCAGGAGAGGCAGCAGCAGCATCCCTAATGTTTTTAAAGATGGCGAGTCATTTTGGTGAGTTGTTGATTATCTCATGTATGTCGTGAACTAAACTGAAGGCACCACGTACAATGTTGCACTTTGAAGCAGCTTCCTGAACAATTAGGTTCAAACTGTGATTTGTGCAATGCATTGAGACTGCTTTGGGATTGATGTCTTTAAAGCGTTTGGCCACACCTGACATTTGTCCCTGTATAGAACAGATGCGCCACCGTAGGTTTGCCCTCTCATGCCACCAATGTCCAGGCCGCATCTCATTAACATGTCCTTAATAGTAAGGGTTATTGATTCTGCGTCAGTCTTAGGACAGTCATACATTCCTATGAAGTCTTCATGGATAACATAATCAGCTGATACCCATCGTACAGTCAGAGACAACTGTTCATGCCCGGAGCAATCGCGAGTTTCATCCACAATAACTGCATAGTGTTTTGCATTGCTTTTAATTTCAGTGAATAGAGTGGTCAGAGACTCCCGATACATTTGATTTATAAGTTCATTAATTGTCTCGTGTGATGCATATTTCACGGTGAGCATGAAGCTTTTCAGAGTGGGGTTTTTCTCAGCAACGAGTTCAACTAGCTTTTGGAAATTGCTCTCCTTATCCGCATGCCCCCTGATTGCTAGGCCCTGTCGGGTTAGAAACTGCAGACAGCGCAGTTGCTCCATCATTCCATCTCTTCTTTTTTCCTGCTCAATATGCTGTTGTTTGACAAGCTGTATGTTGACTGGTGTTTGACTGAAGAAAGAGCACTTTTTTTTAATACACTCTCTGTGGAAATGAGACTTTTCGTGGCTGTCCAGGAGGCTTGGGCACTTTTTCCAGTTATTAACTCCGGTATTAACAAAGCTATCATCTCCACATTTTGAGAAAGTTACAAGCCGTTTGACAGCAGCAAATCTGCATATTTCACAGAAGGCCCGTTTAGTGGTTTTGCAAAGAATGAACCACTCTCTGTTTTGTACCATTCTGCGTTGAAGTACTTTCTCTTTGCCCAAATAATCTAGCTGTCTCCTTTTTTTCGACAGTTAGCTGTACAGCTTTAACCGTCTCAATGTCCCGACAACAAACCTCCATGTAGTCGGAACCAGCCTGTTTCGGTTCAACGACGGCAGTGGCGGCGGTGGTTTTGACAGTTTCTGCAGCCGCAGAGCTGCTGCTTTTGGGTTCATCTGGCTTCGCTGATGAAGAAGGTCCAGGCTCCGGAGGTGTGGATGTCAGGGATGTGACCTTCCAGTTGTTAAATTTAAGTTTAGATTGACTGTATTTAGTTTTCTTCTGCGCCGGTTCTTCTGACATGTTTGCAAGTTTATCTATTCTTTCTATCTCTAGGTTAACGGCTGACACACACAGAACAACGTAACACATAAACAAATCTAAGCTTTTTTATTGGTTGTAATGTACATGGATACATTAGAATGGTGTGACAATGTCCTATTTGATTGGGTTAAAATGTACATATTCTTCCTGTTATGTCTGCCTGCTTTATTTTTACCTAATGCAAAGTGACCTGCTCCATCGAAATCAGTCGCATTGACTCGAAGACACATTTTGAGTTGTATACACTGTTGGAAAGAGGAGATTCCGAGCTTTATGATATCCGGATTGTTTCTGTACTCCAAATATTAAGCAAAATATGTCACATTATATAATGACTGTTACAGAGTCCTCATTTTGAGAAAAAGGCCTTCAAAGTGTCCTCTTCTCTGGATCGATCTGATTGATTATTAGCAAATGATCAAAATACTACGGAGGGAAGATATTTTTGTTTGGATTACTGGTCTGGGGGAAGCTTGCGAGTGTGTGTGTGTGTGTGTGTGTGTGTGTGTGTGTGTGTGTGTGTGTACGTGTGTGTGTTTGTGTATTTTTGCGTTTGTGTGTATTGTGTTTGTTTCCCGGGGAAAACCCTCACGAGAAACACCGGCTGTTGTTATTCCTGCTTTGACGTCAAGTTACTCCGTTCTCCGCTTGTAATTATGCCGAAGCTTCAAAGCTGTATTTATCATCTGAATTTGCCGAAAAAAGTATAATATTCTGAAAGCCAAGACTTTGCTTATTTGAAATCAGATAAAAACAAACTGTAACGGACCCTGCCGTGTTATCTATTACTATATGCTTTACATTCATAATGTCAGCCGGAGGGAGGGAGAGCGGCGCTGCGGAAGAGCAGAGTGGCGAGTGGCGAGTGAGAGGCGAGCTGTCATCTTCCCTTTACAAGCTTCAAAAATGCCTGTAGCTAGTGAGATTGAATATAACAATACAAAATAACAATATATACAGAGCTAGATCAGATGGCGTTCTTTTTAGATGCGACTTTAGAGTAGAGGGGAATTATTCAAACGGGATTTGTACAGTGTTCCGCGGCATCCGCAGCTGCGAAAATGTGACGCAGGGCTGAAAAGTGGGGGGGGGGGCAATGGCCCCCTGGCCCCCCCCGCTTCCGGCGCCCTTGGTACATACACTCCTGCATAGTAGCTGCTAAAGCCATATACTCAGCTTCACAAGTTGATAAAGCGACAGTTGGCTGCTTTTGGTTTCCCAGGAAACCAGAGGCCCGCTCTCATTAAAGGCTAACACAATAACCTGACACACTCCGTCTGTCGGTTAGGTCAGCAGCCCAATCTGCATCGCTGTATGCTTGTAAGCCCAGTTTTTCACTCTTACATTTCCGGTAACACAGTTCCCTGTCGATTGTACCTTTCAAATATCTCAGTACATGTTTTACAGAAGTCCATTGCTCTTCTGTCGGCTCAGAAAAATACTGGGACAGTTTACTGACAACACAACTCAAATCAGGCCTCGTGCACACAGCCAGGTAGATCAGGCTACCTACTGCCTCTCTGTACATTCTCACATCCTTCATCGGTACAGCATCATCTAAGTAGTTCAGTTTTTGCTCACAAGGTGTCGCTCTCGGTTTACAATCCTACATGTTCAACCTTTCAAGTATTTTGTTCACATATTTCTTGTGTCATATTTACAAATGAATCAGTTTGATGAAGATCAATGCCCAGGAAATGTTTTAGATTCCCCAAGTCTTTCATCCTGAATTTAGCTGAGCATCTCCTTAACAACTTTCAATGCATTGTTATCACTAGCTGCAATGATTATGTCATCAACCCATATTATCATTATCACTTTCCAGTTTCCAGTTTCTTTTGTAACACAATGGTCAGCCGGGTTCTGTACTCTTTCACTCAGATACTCATGCAGCATGTTGTTCTGACTGTTGAAGCCCCTATAGTGACTTTTCTAGCTTGTACACCAACTTTTCACCTTTACTGGATTTGACCTCAAAACCTTCTGGCTGTTCCATGTACATCTCAGTCCATTCGTGCATGCAGGTAAGCAGTTTTAACATCCATTTGGTGTAAAATCAGATGTTCCTGTGCTGCTTTCTGCACTAACACTCTGATACTGGTGAGGTTAGCGGTAGGTGAACATGTCTCATCATAGTTGTCGCCCCTCTTCTGACTGCATCCCTCGGCCTTGTATCTTTCGGATCCATCAACATTGGTTTTGATATCATACACCCATTTACCCCCCACTGCTTTCTCACCTTGAGGTAAGTTGGTCAGATAAATGTATCATTTTCTTTTAGTGACTGCAATAACCCATTGTTTTGACTCAGATGAAGTTACAGCTTCCCTCAATGTTAAAGGGATATTGCACATTCATCTGTAACAATAGTCAATATTTGTCAGTAGCTGATCCTCACTCTCCTTACCACATACACTGGCACATAAGTAAGCTGGCTTCTTCCTCACTCTTGGAGGATAACGCCGAAGCTCACTGTTGGTGTCTCCTGTCTCTGTTACCATAGATACTGGACTAACGTTAGTATCACGCTTGATTTTGCCAGATTTGTTCTGTAGCTCAAAGTCATCATCAGCGACGGTTTCTGTTTGTGTTTCTCTTTCTGAATTGGTCTTGGTCGCAAACTTCACAAGTCTAGATGTTTGCACTTTTCCACTGTGAGGGAAATAGACCATGAAGGCTGGACTCTTTTTGTCATATCCAACAAAAATTCCCTCCTCACACCTCGAGTCCAGTTTCTTTTTGTCTTGCTTATAGGCATAGCACACTGACCCAAACGTGTGCACTCTGGACAGGTGAGGCCGTCTACCTGTCAGCATAAAGTAAGGTGTCTGTTTTGTGCGGTTGTTAAAGCATCTGTTCCTTACTCCAGCTGCTGTCTGTACTGCATAGGGCCACATACTTTTTGGCATCTCATTTTCTATAAGCATGCACCTGGCCATGTCAAAAAGTGTGCGCCAATTCCTCTCAGCAGAGCCATTTTGATGTGGGGAGTACGGTGCTGACTTTTCATGTCTAATCTTATTACTGCATAGTAACGCTTAATGTTTCCCTGTGAACTCTGTGCCGTTGTCTGACCTGATGGGGGCAGTATCGGACAGAAATCTCTCTGTTGCTTGCACTGTGTCACTTTTGTTTTTAAGGAAATACACAAACACTGCACTGGAGCAATCGTCTGTGAATGATAAAGCATACTTAAAGCCTTCTCTGGATTGCGGATCTACTGGTCCTGCTATATCTGTGTGCACCAGCTCTCGAGCTGCTCTGGCTCTTACATCAGACTCTCTGTTCCTGGTTTGGGTAAACTTCCCTTTAGTGCATACATCACAATGTGGAGGTTTGTTTACCTTACCCTTAACTGACATGCCATCAACAACATTCTGTAACTTCTGAATATCATCATAATTACAGTGTCCCAGGATCTCATGCCATGTCTGTAAATCATAACACCTGTTGCATTGGTCATCACATTCATCATTTACTGTGTTCAAGAAATAAAGTCTGTTCAATTCATAAATGTGAAAATGTGTACCGTCTTTGTGTTGCAGGACGTCTTTGCCCTGCTCGAAGGTTACCGTGTCTCCTTTGGTAGTAGCTGCTTTCACAGAGAACATGTCTTGGGGGTACGATGGGATGTACAACGCCTTCTTCAGAGTTGTTTTGTGTCTTTTCCCCATGCTGTCCACCATAATAATAACAGCGTCCCCTCTTCCTTCTGCTACACCATTGCACCTGGTACCATCAGCTAATTCCACACAGTGGGATTCAGCCTGGAAGTCATCATCAAACCTCTTGAACTTTGTTACATCCGTGACGATATGTGAAGTCGCCGGTGTCCACCATCAGTCCTCTCTCGGTGATGCTGCGCCCTGGCTGGACCTTGTTGTCCACGTCGTTGACTCGGAAAGCATACTCCTCGCCAGTCGTTTCATCCGAAGCTTTCCGCGCGTCGTCCTCCCGTCGCTGCTTCCGCCTGCAGGCCGCATCCCGATGCGTGTTGCTTTTACAATGACTGCACCACAGCTTACGCTGGCACGTTCCGGCCTTGTGTCCACTCAGGCCGCATCTGTAACAAACAATGTCTGCACACTTGGTTCCTTTATCCCATGCTCTTGGAACAGAGGGTCGTCTCGCTCTCAACTGCTCCCGCGCCCTCATGACGTTGTCCTCTGGTGGCGGTGTGCGCATTCGCTCAGTATCCTCATAGCTGCGGAGCTTAGTCTTAAATTCAGCAAAACTTATTGTCTGGTCAATTTGCGTGATGTGTATGACGAATGGTTTAAATGATTCTGGCAGTCCCTTCAAAACCATTGCTACAAGAAGCCCATCACTTAATTTCTCCTCCGCGTTTCTCAAAGCGGTGATGGCGGTCTCTGCACGTATTTTGTCATCAGGCTGGCAAGGGCTGTTCCATGCTCTGCTCAACCTCCCTCCTTCCCAATGGACTCAGTAGCGCCCCCTGCTGCCGTGGAGCATGTGCACAGAGATATATATATCTATGCATGTGCCGGCCCCTGCGGAATATTACTGCCCAAAGTCACGTGACTTTTGGCAGTGATATTCCGCGGTGAGAAGAAAACGTTTTGTACTAAAAAGGTGTGTACTTGTAAAACCTATGCTGAATTTGTCTCTTTGCAAAACTAAATGCATTAGTTTGCAGATGGTGTTTTGAATTTGCAAACCACATTGTGTTTGTTAGTGAATCATGAGGCATTTGTAAAACCTGTTTAGTTTGTTTGTGGAGTGATGGCAGGAAATTAGCTCCATAGATCAGCCTTTAGCTGCTGCTCCCACAGTTCTTCAAGGCGTGCAACAGATATCCTATTGACAGTGACATCTGGCTGTCCACAAGTCCTTCCACTGCCTGTCTCCTCTGAGAGGTCCATTGACAGTCCAACCACGCATAGTTTTGACTGCGTATGGGCCAGAGTTCCCGTTAGCCGGTAATTACCGGACTATGACCGGTAAAATATGCTGAAGACCGGCAAATCTAAATCTCTCCGGTCAAAGCGTCCGGTCAAAATAATTTCCCCTTAGCGGAATACCGCATCAGTTGCGCCACTTATGTGACCAGACAAAGAGAGTAGGTGACAGACAAAGAGAGTATGTGACAGACAAGAGAGTATGTGACAGACAAGAGAGTATGTTAGACCAGAAGTATGTATGTGGACCAGACAAAGAGTATGTGACAGACAAGAGAGTATGTGACAGACAAGAAGAGTCG